>NC_136268.1:16698479-16871778 GCF_964187855.1 Myxine glutinosa
CTTTTTGTCCCCCGTCACACCGCGGAGCGAAAGGGGGACTATGGTTTTCCCCTCCGTCCTTGTGTCCGTCTGTGTGTCCATGCGTGCATACGTACGTGCGTGCGTGCGTGCATGCGCAAGTGAAGGACCGAATTCTAATTTGGTGTGTGGGTGCAACCCACGTCAAAATCCAAGATGGCCGCCGCCATGTATGTCTGACGCCATGTATGTCTGAACATTGTGAGCGGAATATCGTGAAAAATAAGCGAAGTACCAACTTCTAATCTGGTGTGTGGGTGTATCTCGGCATAAGGAAGAACGCCATTGAAAATTGGGTCACCACGTCAAAATCCAAGATGGCCACCGCCATGTATGTCTGAACCTTGTAAGCGGGATATCTTGAAAAATAAGCGAAGTACCAACTTCTAATCTGGTGTGTGGGTGTATCTAGGCATAAGGAAGAACGCTATTGAAAATTGGGTCGCCACGTCAAAATCCAAGATGGCCATCGCCATGTATGTCTGAACCTTGTGAGCGGAATATCTTGAAAAATAAGCGAAGTACCAACTTCTAATCTGGTGTGTGGGTGTATCTACATATAAGGAAGAACGCTATTGAAAATTGGGTCGCCACGTCAAAATCCAAGATGACCGCCTTGCGTCTTCCACTTTATCAACTCATCACTTCACCGACGGGGGACCTTGGCGTGACGCTCGTCTCCATCGAAGTTGACATAACTGAACACAATTATGCACATTGGGGAGGGTCATGGGGTGGGGGGCAAAGGTGGGCGCGATTCGGAAAATTTTAAGTCCGCTTACCGCTTATCCGCTCCGCCAGCCCGTGTAGTCCGATTCGCTTATCCGCTTCAGCGGCCGAAAATCTTAGTTCGCTTACCGCTTATCCGCTTATCCGCTTCGATTCGATTTTTTTAAAGCGCTTCGACGTTTTTAAAGCGATTTTTGACGTTTCTAAAGGGAATTTAATGCTTTTAAAGCCTAAATAGCCATTTCTAACTACTACAAAGACAAACAAAGCTTTTAAGATCAAAAATATACATTTTTATTTAAATAAAATTTATTCAAAATTTATTGAAATAAAGTTTTCCACTCGACTCTACTCTACTCTACAGTTAATTTAAATATCATTTTAATATATGCAAGTTACATTAAAGAAAAATCAATTTGCCCGTCCTTTCTTTGACAAGAGAGTCTACTAGTCAACAGACTAGCAGTCTGTTGACTAGTCCTCGTCTTCCTCCTCCACCTCGTGGGCCTTCTTGAGGATTTGGAGGTTGCCCTTCATGAAGACGAGGGCCTCGAAGTTCGGTGCAGCCAGGGCCGACCTCTTAGGCCTGAGGATGTCCGACCCGTAGCTGAACACGCGCTCGACCGAGGCAGAGCTCGGGAGCGGCGTGTTATGCCTGAGAAATAGAGTTACCCAAGCATCACGGAACTCGAGCGGGAAGAGATTGGGCGAGAGCCCCGGGTTCCCCCTCAGCGGCTTCCTCGACCAGTCGATTGAGTCCAGCGACATCCTGCTCTCGCGCGCGCCAGCTGAGGGGGTCAGGGCGCAGATCTCCTGACTGTCCTCCACGTCCCCCATCATGTTGACCGCCGGGTTGTGGATGTCGCTGTGCTGGGACTGCTGGTTTGCGTCGCTCGTGTGCCTGTCCCTGGCACTGCCGCTGGGCTGGAGAGTCAGAAATCTCTCCATCTTGACGTTATTGCCGCTCTAGCGTCCAATAAAATATTCAGTTTTCACTTATTATTCACTTAAATAAATATTCACAATTCTAGAGTAACGGCTCAGGCTAACAGCTGATTTGGCGAATCGCGATGCGCTTTAATTTTTCGGTAGTCCGCTTACGCTTATCCGCTTCGGTTTCCGGGGGTTGTTCCGATTCGCTTATCCGCTTCGAAAACGTTAGTCCGCTGCAGCGGATAAGCGGATAAGCGGACTTTCGAAGCGGACCGCCCACCTTTGGCCTATTTGATGAACTTATAAAGACTTAGGTGAGTTATAAGTGTGACAAGCATGTGCACGGGATTCTTCCCAGAAGAATGAGTGGTCGCATTAGCTTGTACGACGTAAAATGAGCGAGTTTTGTTTTGACGTTTGGGCCAGTTTTACATGTTGTATCCCGAAGGAATGAAACGAACGTTTTTCCTGGCTTACAATTTTATTTGAAGTCACACATGCCTCAAAATACACTCACGTATATAGAATTGAACGCTGAATCCGAAAATGTAAGTGAAATTGCCTTGTTTTTTTTTAACGTTATCTTCTATATATATTCTAAATATATATCTGTGCAGTGTCTGTCTTGTGTTGTCTTGTCTTGTGTTGTCACTGAACTTCTCCCTCAAACTTTTGTGAAATCGTACTATTCCAACTTGACCCACGGCGGGAGTATGCGCTCTACTGAGTTGCGTTCTAGTTATTATATATTATGCACATCGAATCCAGGAGGCGGTAATTGCGTGGTAAATTTGAATGCGGTTAGAGCCGATAAATTCGGCTTGTAGACATTTCGGCGCATGCGCGAAGCCGATATAATCGGCTTGTAGACTCCAGAGAGTTAAGACCCAAAAGCCCCTGAAGACCACGAAGACCCAAAAGACCCTGAATACCCCAAAGACCCAAAACACCCCAAAGACCCAAAATACCCTTAAAGGCCCAGAAGACCCAAAACACCCTGAATACCCAAAGTATCCCAAAACACCCTGAAGACCCAAAACACCATGAAGACCCAAAGCACCATGAAGACCCAAAACACCCTGAAGACCCAAAATACCCTTAAAGACAGTGAAGACCCCGAAGAGCCTTAAAAACCCAAAAGAAACGTCCAAAAATACCAAAAAGACCCTGAAGACCCTTAAAGACCCCCAAAGACCCAAAATATCCTGAAGACCCTTAAATACCCTGAAGGCCCAAACTACCCCTTAAAGACCCAAAATACCCTGAAGACCCAAAACACCCCGAAAACCCAAAACACCCTGAAGACCCAAAACACCCTGAAGACCCCCCAAAGACCCTTAATGACCCTGAAGACCCAAAAGACCCTTAAATGCCCCGAATAACCAAAATACCCCAAATACCCTAAAATACACTGAAGACCCTGAAGACCATTAAAGACCCTGAAGACCCAAAGTACCACAAATACCAAAGAGACCCTTAATGACCCAAAAGACCCAAAATACCCTGAAGACCCAAAACAACCCAAAGATCCAAAGAACCTTAAAGACTCCAAATAATCAAAATACCCCAAATATGCTTAAAGACCCAGAGGAACCAAAATACCCAAAATACCCCAAAGTCCCAAAAGACCCTGAAGACCCAAAAGATCCCAACGACCCAAAATACCCTGAAGACCCAAAAGTCCCTGAAGACCCAATTTTGGCCGTTTCCCCCCACCAGAGAGTTAAGTTACCTGTTCATCATCCCGGTCGCCCCATCACCATCCACCCCATCCCCCCTCCACCATTCCCCCACTTCCCCCTACGATCCCCAATCCACCATCACCACCACGAACCCCACCCACCATCCCTGCCATCCCTCAGACCCTGAGAAAGCAGGCATGGTCAAAGATGCCTACCCCTCTGAAACGACATGTGGTGAGGCGCGCTGAGAGTGCCGAGTCACGCTGGTCACAATAAAAGAGACATAATTACTCTTATAGAAAATTTTCTTCGTTGTTTGTTTTATTCTCAATAATAGACCGTAGTAAACACACATTTGTGACGGGCACAATGATCAATAATTCCGCGCACCAGTGGGTGGCGCGAGCGTCCGCGCATGGAACTGAGATACATGCCCCGCCTTTCGGCCGATCGGCCACGCCCGGGGGCAAGGCGTGGCCTCGGGACATATATGCGGGCTCGAAGGTCGAGCCCGCCCAGTGCTGATGTGCGAGCTTGTAATAAAGTGCTTTCGTTTGTACCACGCGTTGTGGCCTACCTTTTTGGCAAACGAGTTGTGTGTGCACAGCACCACACTGGTGACCCTGACTGGTTCAGCCGTCGCTGACCCCCGAACGCGCCATGGCTACCAATGCCGTCGCCGTCAAACTCCCGGAGTTCTTTGTATGTCTTTACATATATATCTGTGCAGTGTCTGTGTTGTGTTGTGTTGTCTTGCCTTGTCTTGTCACTGAACTACTTTCTCAAACTTTTATGAAATCGTACCAAACTTCTGGTATGCACATATCTCTCCCGTCGGTATGTCCTAGGGGTATTTTTTTTAAAACAAATTCCAAATTTTTTTTTTTGTTTGGGAATTTTTTGGGGAATTTTTTTTTTCAACTTCAATTGTTTATAAAATGTGATATCACGTATATTACAAATATATTTGTGCAAAATAATTGTTTTAATTATGATTGGTTTAAAGCATGACAAAACGGCAACTCGGGTACAGTCATTTATCTATATATCTACACATCTGGGTAGTGTCTGTGTTGTCACTTAACGACTCCCTCAAACTTTTGTTTCCGTGGTTGTGAAGTGTTTTTAATAACGTTGTGGTTGTTTTGAATCACGTGGTGGTGAGGTATTTTGAATTATGTGGTGGTGAGGTGTTTTTAAATGACGTGATGGTGAGGTGTTTTTGAATCAAATGGTGGTGAGGTGTTTTGAATTACGTGGTGGTGAGGTGTTTTGAATTACGTGGTGGTGAGGTATTTATAATTACGTGGTGGTGAGGTGTTTTTAATTATGTGGTGGTGAGGTGTTTGGAATTAGTTGGTGGTGATGTGTTTTTAAATGACATAGTGGTGAGGTGTTTTTAATTTCGTGGCTGTGAGGGGTTTTTAATTTCGTGGTGGTGATGTGTTTTTATTACGTGTTTTATGGCTGTGAGGTGTTTTCAATTTCGTGGTGGTGAGGTGTTTTTAATTTCGTGGTGGTGAGGTGTTTTTAATTTCGTGGTGGTGAGGTGTTTTTATTATGTGTTTTATGGCTGTGAGGTGTTTCAAATTACTTGGTGGTGAGGTGTTTTGAATTACTTGGTGGTGAGGTGTTTTGAATTACTTGGTGGTGAGGTGTTTTGAATTACGTGGTGGTGAGGTGTAATCGTCCCAAACTTCCACTCTGCACCAACTCCTCCCCTGGGTATGTGCTGAGGGGTTCTTTCTTGAAAAAAAAAAACATTCAACCTGAATCTTCAACCTAAATTTCCCATAAAAATGTAATATCACAAACACAACAAATACATTTGTGCAAAATAATTGTTTGTATTATGATTGGTGTGAATCATGACAACACAGCAACTCAGGTACAATCATTATCCTCAGCTAAAATAAGCCCATTCCTCAGTAACGACGCTTGGTGAGGCTCGCTTTGCTCGCCTCACCAAGCTAGTATATATACACAGTCACGTGAAAAAGTAAGTACACCCTATGTAAGGTTTTGACTTTTTCAACATATTTCAACATACAGCTATTTGATCTTCATTTCAACAATATTGATAGATAAAGGTGATATAATATAACAAATATCATGAAACATTTACATTTTGTAGTCCTTTGTATAATTTAAATAAACATAAATGCAAATTTCGCATGTGGAAAAAGTAAGTACACCCTTGGCTCTAATAGGTGGTATTGCTCCCTTTGGCAGAAACAACCTCAAGTAGGCGTTTCTTCTAACTGTTGTTGTAAAAATCAAAGTCTACAACATTGTCCCAATGGTAGGTTTAATTCAGTTTCTATCTCTGGCAACACCTGTAAGAAATCCACAAGCTTTGTATCAGTATTCCGTAATCATAGAAGTAACAATGAATTAGCAATTATGCAAGCAAGCCTGGAACATCTAGAAATACGCACCATTCGAGTATACACTACCACACAGAATAAATATCACAGGAATGTGTCGGAGCGATGTTCGTCCGAGTTCTCATGGAAGCCTCTCAGTGGTCGGAGACAGCATAACACCTGGGTTCAACTTAGACACAATTTCATTACATTTTCCCCGCCGTTAAAACTACACTTCCGCTAAGGCAGAGATCAAGCTAGCAGCACATAGCAGTAGAGTAATATCATTGAGCAGCAGTTGTCAGTCCATGTCAGTCAGTCCAACCATAGCGGTCGGTGCGGCGAATCTCTCTCCCGGCGCGGGTCCGGTAACTACCGGGTGCTACATCCCCAAGACCGGAGTCCCCCGCGTCAGAGTAGCTGCCTAGATCGGGTGACGGCGGTGGCCCTGTTATTGTTTTGCCCTGTTATCTGTTTTGCCCTGTTATTTTGTCTGACATATTTTGCCCTGTTCACGTCACTCGTGGTTGTCCCTCTAGGCTCCCTCTCCCCGTTGTTTTTTTTTTTGTGAATATTAGGTTGTTCTTCACGGTTGTTGTTTTTTTGTTTTTTTTTCTTTTTTTCTTTTAGGATACAAGATGGAAGCTCGTGAAAGAGCTAACATTAATCACACAAAAAGTCAAACCGACACATAAAACACAAAAAATAAGGGGAGCGGTAGACAAGATGGGGAGAGAGGGGGAAGGACACAAACACAACATTTGAGAGCAGGGACATCGGGAGAAATGTGGGAGGGGGAGGGCTTGGGGGGAGGTGGGAGAGGTATAAAACATATAAACACTGCAAGGATTTCCAGGAAAGAAGTTGGAATTTCCAAAAAAAAAGTGTATCTGTGGTGAATTAGCAGGGGTAGAAATGATCAAGGTTTTGGATGGGGGAAGATAAGAGATGGTGGTGAACAGCTGTTTTAAAGACCTGGAGTGAGGAGTGGGATTGAATGGAGTGGGGGAGTTTGTTCCAGAGGCGGGAGAAAAGGGGAATGAAAGAGTGAAGGTGAGCAGAGAGCGTAGATTTTGGCAGTTTAACCATAAGAGGGTTGCAGGCATATCTTGTGCGACCTGAAGGAATATTGGGGGGACAGAGCACAGAGAGAGCTGGGAGAGCAAGGCCGGAGAGGAGTTGGTAGAAGACAGAAAGACCACCAACCTGCCTGCGGTGAGTGAGTGAAAGGCCCTCGGAGTTAACTTCATCGCAGGAGATTCCATTGATTCTGAGTTTAAATATGTTTAAACTTTTGAGTTTAAATATGTTTAAACTTTCCCCTGCCGTGTTTTATTCAGTGGTATATTACAACACGCTGTTTTTCTTCCTATTTAAAAGGCGCTTTTCAATTTCCTCTCCAACCCATTCTACTTCAAAAAAAATATTCAATCTCATAATTCTAAGTCACTACATGCTCTAAATTCACATTCATTCCACCCATCCTCCATCGTTCTTAAACGGATCGCTAACTTGAAAATCACATGAAAATCACAATAAACCCAATTTGGTATAAATGTTCATCTTTCATTAATCATCCACTTTCTAAACTCCCCCTTGCCCCTCCCCTCCAAATCTCCCCCCTTGCCCCTCCCCTCCTAAACTTCCCCCTTGCCCCTCCCCTCCTAAACTCCCCCCTAACCCCTCCCCTTCAAATCTCCTCCCATACCATCCCTCTCCAAATCTCCCCCCTCCCTCCTCCTTCTCAAAGCTGCCTCCTCCCGACTTCATCTCCCTTCTATCTCATACCTCCACCTCCCCCAACCTTCTACTTTCCTCTGCACCCCTCAAAGAACCCCTCACTGTGCCTCAGGGGTGGATCCAGGGTGGGGTTGAGGGGGTGCACACCCCCCCCCCCTTTGATCCAGGATGAGGGTGCAGGTGGTGCGAATCTGCTGAACTGTTGGACCAGGGAAGAACACAAGGAACTGCAGAAACTTCCAAGAACACACGAAATGGCGTTTCTGATGATCAATTTTTAAAGGTTTCCTGGGGGAGGAACCCCAGACCCCCCCCCCCCCATTATCCCTCCCTCCCCAGGGCTATAGTTTCATGCACCCACCCATCTTGAAATTCCTGGATCCGCCCCTGTGCCTCATCCCATCACCATCAAACCTTTCGTCCTCATCCTTCCCTTTCTTGTAATTCTTCTGTAATCTCTGACACACTATTAACTGCTCTTCCTACTTCCCACGCCCATCCTTCATCTGCCCCTCTCCCGCACCCAATGCTCCCCCTCTCTCCTCATTAACGATATGGACCTCAAACATCCGGGGCCTTCGCTCAAACCTGATTGATCTATCCAATCAGGTTGCTTCTGACAATCCAGACTTGATCTGCTTAACAGAAACTTTCCTCCTTCAAGATGTCTCTGATTCCTTAATATCTCTTCCTGGTTACTCCCTCCTCCGGTATGATAGACCTGAGCCTCGTCCTGGTGGTGGGGTTGCTATCTTTATCAACAACTCTCTTCCTCACTCTCCTTGCACTGCCCTCTCTCCACCCCACCCCCAGGAGTACCTCTGGCTCCGGCTTCCTCTCCGCTCCCCCCTTTTGTTCATATGAGTTCTGTACCATCCTCCAAACAGTGATGACTCCGTATACATGTCGCTGTCTGACAACATGGACCAACTTCTATCAACTCATCCCAACTCTCTCATCCCAACTCTCTCTTCCTCATATGTGGCGACTTCAACTGTCATCATGCCAGTTGGCTGGGTGTGGGTACCCCTCTAACCAGCCATGGCTCCTCAGCAAAGGACTTCTGCGACTTACTGGGACTGACACAATCTGTCAATTTCCCGACCCGGATCTCAGTCAACGGAGCATCTTCTCTTCTAGACTTGGTTATGACTAACTTCCCTGCAAATGTCTGCTGCTCTTCTTCTGCTCCAATCGGCTCATCTGATCATGTGCTTGCTAAAGTGGACATCTCTCTGGCCATTCTCAGAGAGCCTCCTCAGCGTCGACGAGTCTGGCATTTCACTCAGGCCGACAGGCACAGGCTGCAAGCAGTCATCAATCACCTGGACTGGCCTCCCATCTCTACTGCCTCTGACATCAATTCTTCCTGGGAATTCTTCCAAAGCAAACTGCTCTCTCTCATGCACAGATTTATCCCTTCTCGTCTTCCGTTGTCTTACCCTTCCTCCCCTCCATGGTACACTGAATCTTGTGGTGAGGTAGTTGCCCTGAAACAACTTGCCTTTGCCTCTTGGAAGGCAAATCCAACTGAAGGTAATCTCAGTTCCTTCCACCAAGTTCGGAACAAGTGTGTGTCCACCCTCAGGAGTGCCACGAAGCACTATCTCTCCACACTCAAGAATGAACTCTCAAACCTGTCTCCTTCCTCCAAATCCTGGTGGCGTCTGGTAAAATCCGTTTCTGGTGTTTGTTCCCCCTCCATCCCCTCCCTCACCTCAAATGGCTACACAGTTGACACCGCACGTGACAAAGCCGAATGCCTCAACTCTGTGTTTGCCTCAAAATATTGTGTCCCGAACCCATCTCTCTCTGTTCCCACCTTTCACAGTCGAACCCAACTGCTCCTGGACTCTGTGTCCTTCTCTCCAAACAAGGAGGAGAGGTTTTTGTGAAACCTCGACTCTGATTCTGCACCTGGACCAGACGGCATCAGCCCACGGGTCCTAAAATCCTGCTCTGCCGCTCTATCTCACCCTCTCTCTATTCTTTTCACCCTCTCTTTTGCTCAAGGTCATCTGCCAGCATCTTGGAAATCAGCAAACATTACCGCTTTACACAAAAAGGTGCAAAAACAGATCCTTGCAACTAAATACCAATCAGCCTGCTCCCAATTATCAGCAAAGTCATGGAATCCATCATTGCTTCGGATATGAAATCTTTCCTCTTCTCCAATGGCTTGATCTCCGATCATCAATTTGAATTCAGACCAGGTCACTCTACTCTGGACATGTTGCTTCTGCTTTCTCAACAATGGATGGAGGGAGGTCCTCAATGCCAAACAGGAAATCAGAGCTGTCTCCCTCGACATATCACATGCCTTCGATACGGTCTGGCACCCAGCTCTGCTCACCAAACTCTCCTCCTATGGTATCCATGGAAATCTCCACGATTGGCTTGCGGACTTCCTTTCTGGTCGTAGTCAACGTGTGGCCCTGAATGGATTTCTCTCATCGCCCCTCCTGTTCTGGCTGGAGTTCCCAAAGGTAGTGTTCTGGGCCCTGTGCTTTTTCTGGTCTTCATCAATGATCTATCCGACTCTATGGAAAATCCTCTCTCTCTCTTTGCTGATGACTCCACTCTCTGCCGCTCCATTCCTCATTCCTCAGATCGGCAGCCTGCAGCCTCCTCACACTCTGCAGACCTGGACAAAATCACAGACTGTTCAAACAAGTGGAACATGTCTTTCAATCCTGACAAATCTCACACTCTTACTATGTCTCTACGAAAAAACCGACTGGAAAACCCTCCCATCTACTTTCTCAACAATTCTCTCCAAGAAGTTCTGTCGCTCAAGCTTTTGGGTCTCACTATCTGCCATGATATTTCTTGGGAAAACAACATTTCCAAGCTGGCCTCCAAAGCCAGTCGCCGACTGGGCATCCTCCATCGTGCGAAGTCCTTCCTTGGCACACCTGAGCTCCTCACCACATACAAGGCTGTTATCCGCAGCTCAATGGAATACTGTTCCCCCCTCTGGGCCAGTGCTCCTGCCTCACACCTAGCTCAGCTTCACGCTGTTGAAGCCAAAGCTTTCAGAATCATTGGAATCTCCTGTGATGAAGCTAACTCCGAGCGCCTTTCACTCACTCACCGCAGGAAGGTTGGTGGTCTTTCTGTCTTCTACCGACTCCTCTCCGGCCTTGATCCTCCAGCTCTCTCTGTGCTCTGTCCCCCAAATATTCCTACAGGTCGCACAAGATCTGCCAGCAACCCTCTTATGGTTAAACTGCCAAAATCTAGGCTCTCTGCTCACCTTCACTCTTTCATTCCCCTTTTCTCCTGCCTCTGGAACAAACTCCCCCACTCCCTTCAATCCCACTCCTCCCTCTAGGTCTTTAAAACAGCTGTTCACCACCATCTCTTATCTTCCCCCCATCCAAAACCTTGATCTTTTCTACCCCGCTAATTCACCCCTGATACACCGTTTCGAAATTCCAACTTCTTTCCTGGAAGTCCTTGCAGTGTTCCTATGTTTTGTACCTCTCCCACCTCCCCCCAAGCCCTCTCCCTCCCACAGTTCTCTCGATGTCTCTGCTCTCAAATGTTGTGTTTGTGTCCTTCCCCCTCTCTCCCCATCTTGTCTACCGCTCCCCTTATTTTGTGTTTTATGTGTCGGTTTGACTTTTTGTGTGATTAATGTTCGCTCTTTCACGAGCCTCGATCTTGTATCCAAAAAAAAAAAAAAAATCTCCCGCGATGAAGCTAACTCTGATGGCCTTTCACTCACTCACCATAGACAGGTTGGTGGTCTTTCTGTCCTCTACCGACTCCTCTCCGGCCTTGCTCCCCCAGCTCTGTCTGTGCTCTGTCCCAAAAATATACCTACAGGTCGCACAAGATCTGCCAGCAACCCTCTTATGGTTAAATTGCCAAAATCAAGACTCTCTCCTCACCTTCACTCTTTCATTCCTCTTTACTCCCACCTCTGGAACAAACTCCCTCACTCTATTCAATCCCACTCCTCCCTCCAGGTCTTTAAAACAGCTGTTCACCACAATCTCTTGTCTTCCCCCTTCCAAAACCTTGATCTTTTCTACCCCAGTTAATTCATGCCAGATCCACTTTTTTGAAACTCCGACTTCCTTCCTGGACGTCCTAGCAATGTCCATGTGTTTTATACCTCTCCCACCACTCCTCCCCCCTTCCCATGCCTCCTCCCACCCAAGCCCTCTCCCTCCCACAGATCTCCCAATGTCCCTGCTGTCAAATGTTGTACTTCTGTGCTTCCCTCCCTCTCCCCATCTTGTCTCCCGCTCCCTTTATCTTATGTTTTTGTGTTAGTTTTTCTTTTTGTGATTCATGCTAGCTCTTACACGAGCCTCGATCTTGTATACAAAACAAAAATAAAATAATAAATAATAAAAGAAACATATATAATGAAAATCAGATCAATATGTAGTTCACCACAGGTCAAAAAGTCACCAAATTTGAGGAATCCTTAAAATCAGGAACTCATCAAAGTTTTTGCTATATTAGCCTTGAAATTGTTTTTTTATGACTGAAATGTTTAGAATAGCGATCCTGTGAAGTATTCAAACCACCCATATTGAATTGTATCTTCAAATATTTAATCAGAAACAAGTGGAAGAAGGTCAGTTTTCAAAAATAGGCAAAAACTTCCCATTTTCTCCAGGTAATTAAAAGTAATCGTATATCTGCTTGTCCAATTCCCCCAAAACATTATATTGGAGAGCAAATTAATTTTTAAGAAATAAAACTGGATCAGTGGAATACTTATGAGTAAACGTATCAATTGAACTGCTCTAAAAGTCTACAGATACACTACATGACCAAAGGTAGGTGGACACCCGAACATCAAACATCTCATTCCAAAATCATGGGCATTAATATGGAGTTGGTCCCCCCCTTTGCTGCTATAACAGCCTCCACTCTTCTGGTGAGGCTTTCCATGGGATGTTGGAACATTTCTGTGGGGATTTGCTTCCATTCAGCCACAAGAGCATTAATGAGTGGGGGCACTGATGTTGGGCGATTAGGCCTGGCTTGCAGTTGGATTTCCAATTCCTCCCAAAGGTGTTCAATGGGGTTGAGGCCAAGGATCTGTGCAGGCCAGTCAAGTTATTGCACACCGATCTCGACAAACCATTTCTGTATGGATCTCGCTTTGTGCACGGGGGCATTGTCATGCTGAAACAGGAAAGGGCCTTCCCCAAACTGTTGCCACAAAGTTGGAAGCACATATTTGTCTAGAATGTCATTGTGTGCTGTTGTGTTAAGATTTCCATTCACTGGAACTAAGGGGCCTAGCCCGAACCATGGAAAACAGCCCCAGACCATTATTCCTCCTCCACCAAACGTTACCGTTGGCACTATGCATTCCGGCAGACAGCATTCTCCCAGCATCCGCCAAACCCAGATTCGTCCGTCAGATTGCCAGATGGTGAAGCGTGATTCATCACTCCAGAGAACGCGTTTCCACTGTTTCAGAGTCCAATGGTGGCGAGTTTTACACCAATCCAGCCGATGCCTGGCATTGCGCATGGTGATCTTAGGCTTGTGTGCGGCTGCTCGGCGATGGAAACCCATTTCATGAAACTCCCGACGAACAGTTGTTGTGCTGACGTTGGTTCCAGAGCCAGTTTGGAACTCTGCAGTGAGTGTTGCAACCGAGGACAGATGATTCTTATGCGCTACGCGCTTCAGCACTCGGCGGTCCGTTCTGTGAGCTGGTGTGGCCTACCACTTCACGGCTGAGCTGTTGTTGCTCCTAGACGTTTCCACTTCATAATAACAACACTTACAGTTGACCGGGGCAGCCCTAGCAGGGCAGAAATTTGACTAACTGACTTGTTAGAAAGGTGGCATCCTATGACGGTGCAACGTTGAAAGTCACTGAGCTCTTCAGTATGGCCAATTCTACTGCCAATGTTTGTCTATGGAGATTTCACGGCTGTGTGCTTGATTATATATACCTGTCAGCAATGGGTGTGGCTGAAACAGCTGAATACACGAATTAGAAGGGGTGTCCGCATAGTTTTGGTCATGTAGTGTACTTAGTCTACTTCGTCTACAGATAATTACTCCTTAATACCAAAGTTAAAAGTTCCGTTTAGTTCCTTACAGTTCTAATTACAGTAGTCTGCAGACAATACCTATTGTAAACGGAGGTATAGGAATTGCATGGCTTTTAATTGGTAGTTTACATGACATGGTGAATATGGATGTGCTAGGAATGCTTGAATGAGCTCAAGTGGAGGCAGAAGAAGATAGGAATATGGCAATCGCTGACATGCGTTGAGAATCGTCAAGGATAGATGCAATCCTCAGGTGAAGTATGACAATATCAAATTTGTCCGGCGTTACAGACTCTCGAAGGAATCATTTTGTTGACTGCTGAATTTAGTGCAAGATGACTTGGATCAGTCTACAATGGGGAGTGCTGCGCTGAGTACCCTCAACTAATTGGCCATGGCGTTTTGATTCTATGAAAGTCCATCATTTCAATTGGATGTTGGAGGTATGTGCAGTGTTTCTCAGGCTAATCGGCTGCTTAGACATGCACAACTAAACAGCTGTTTATCTCCCTTTGTAAATTGCTGTTTCGGATGTGTGACTAGCTGTGCACAAACAACAATGCTTTTGTCAGTATATACAGTACCTTCATAAAGTATTCACACCCCTTCACTTTTTTCCACATTTTGTTATGTTACAGCCTGAATAAAAAATGGATTAAAATGAGATTTTCTGTCACTGATCTGCCGACACAAAATACGAAATAATGTCAAAGTGGAATTTTTTTATTTGCAATTTTTACGAAATAATTTAAAATGATAACAGCTTCACATCTTCTTGGGTACGTCAGTATCAGCTTTGCACATTTGGATTTGGGGAGTTTCTCCTATTCTTCCTTGCAGATTTGCTCAAGCTCTGTCAAGTTGGATGGGGAGCGTCGGTGAACAGCATTCTTCAAGTTTTTCCACAGATTCTCAATGGGATTCAAGGCTGGGCTTTGGCTGGGCCTCTCAATGACTTTCACATTCTTGTCCAGTGTTGCTTTGGCTGCATGCTTGGGGTCAGTGTCCTGTTGGAACATAAATCTTCGCCACAGTCTAAGGTCTTTTGCACTCTGAAGCAGGTTCTCCTCAAGGATTTACCTGTATTGGGCTCCATTTATTGTTCCTTCTATCCTTACAAGTCTTCCAGTCCCTGCCGATGAAATGCATCCCCATAGCATGCTGCTGCTACCACCATGCTTCACAGAAGAGATGGTGTTAGATGGGTGATGACGTGTGCTCAGTTTCTGCCAGATGTAGAGCTTTACAATCAGGCCAAAGAGTTCAATTTTCGTCTCATCAGGCCACATAATTTTTTGCGTCAAACTCTCAGAGTTTTTCAAGTACGTTTTTGCAAACTCCAGGTGTGCTGTCATCTATCAGGAGTGGCTTCCGTCTGGCCACTCTCCCATTAAGCCTATATTTGTGAAGTGCTGCAGAGACTTTTGTTCTTCTGGCAGATTTTCCCATCGCAGCCAAAGAACTCTGTAGTTATGTCAGAGTGGTCATTGGGTCAGACGGCCAGCTCCAGGAAGAGTCTGGGTAGTTCCATATTCTTTCCATTTCCTAATAATGGAGCTCACTGTGCTGTTGGAAACTTTAAACACTCTAGAAATAGTTTTATACCCTTCCCCAGATTGATGCCTCCTCACAATTCTATCTTGGAGTTCTACAGACAGTTCCTCAGACTTCATGGTAGAGTTTATGTTCTGACACTCACTGTCAACTGTGGGACATTAGATAGAAAGGTGTGTTTCTTTCTAACTCATGTCCAATCAATTGAATTGGCCACAGGTGGACTCCATTCAAGTTGTAGAGACATCTCAAATATTATCAAAGGAAATTGGATGCACATGAGCTCAATTTAGAGTGTCATAGCAAAGGGGTTGAATACTGTCGTGCGACTCCAGTTAACACCAGAAGGTCGCGGATAGGCCTGAACGGATTTAATGGACGCGACGACCGAACACGGATTTGACTATCAAACGCGGGAGGAAGAAGGAAAATGGAAGGCTGCGGTAAAAGCACTTGCCTTGGTGAAACGACGGCAGCTGCAGGGAAATTAATGCACGCGACACCGAATTAAAATGTACAAAATAAAGATTTATTCACGGACCCGATAACAATAAAACGCGACGGCAATGAAACAAACTAAATTCTATATTGGGATCCCACACACCAGACTCCAGAAACGAGACGAGGGGAGAATTAATAAAAGAACACGTTCGTCGTGTAATTGGGAAATGGGTATTAGTCAGGGCCATTAGGGATAATTTGGGGCCGTTTGGTTCAAATTCTTCCAAAAGCACCAAATTTGGCCCAGATGTTGCCCATGCCATACTCTTTCGATTTTTGACGGGCGCCAAGACGGGCGCCCCCCCCCCGGGGGGCCCCATATTGGCGAAATACTAAATGGCCGCCACCCGGATTAGAGGAAAATCAGTTAAATAACCAAAAGGGTTGGAATCATGTATGATACCACTTTTCAGGGGTTTTCAAGGTCGAGGAATCCAATTATGATGTTATTTTGATGATTCGAGGTCAAGGACAACCCTCAAGGTCATCTTAAAGGTCATTTTTGAGTCAAACATGTCGGTTTTTGAGTTTTTTGTCAAGATTTACACGAGGTTCACCATTTTATGTTTCTGGGTTGGGTAAGCGAACTCTGACCTTATTTTTGACAATTAGAGGAAATATTTACATGTCTATTTCCTAATTTTCAGGCATATGCAGTTCATCAGTCTAATTACAAAGGTACGGATTTTGATGTTTTATGAACTGTATGCCATATCCTTGTGTTTAATTTTTGTGCGATCATGATCCGGGTTCATGTATACATGATTGTATACATGTCATAAATATGACGTCATAGGTCATGTAACCTGGCGGCCATATTGGATTTCATGAAAACCTTAAAAATGGATCCCTGCCTTCATTTTTCGATCGATTCATTTTGAACTTTGACCACTTATAGTACGCCACGTGATTGGATGCATATCCTAATTATGACGTCATAGGTCAGGTGACATGGCGGGATGGACCGGTATGGTCCCCGGATCATACCGCCCTTGGCGCCCGTCAAAAATCGAAAGAGTATGGCATGGGCAACATCTGCGCCAAATTTGATGCTTTTGGAAGAATTTGAACCAAAATATCCCTAAGGGCCCTGACTATATTGGCCTTATCTGTCCTGTCGTCTTGTCTTGTCTGCAGTCCAACACGGCTCCATTCGGCCCCGATGCACCCACGAGGTCCCTCGGTCCAGCACCCCAGCACCGAGCACCCTTTCAAGCACAAGCACCGCTCCAAGCACCACAAGGTCCCACAGCAGGAAAAGCACCGCATGTCCAACGCAGGCTAGCGGCTCCAAGCGAGGTCGACCTTCACACATGATCAGCCTGCCACGTCCCAGTCAGCTCTCCCAAAGCAAACGTGCAAGAAGCAAGCGAACTCCACTCGGGCTATGACTCAACTCAACTCGGGCTGCACAAGACGAAGTGCCGGATGCCCAAAAGGGCTAGCTGCGCGAAACAAGAGCACGAACCGCAAGAGAGCAAGAGCCGCAAGAAAGCTGCAAAACAGAAGACGGCGTTCGGCGCTCCCTTAAATAACCTTCCCGCGGTGGTGACGTCAGCCCCGGCACGCCAGCCAATCAGTGCCCTCCACCGAGTCGCCGGCTGGAGGTCCGTGCCGACCATGCTGCCCCTTCACTCGTTCCTTGTTCCGTGGTCATAGCGCGTAGCACTCGATGTGGCTAGGCTTGTCGGAGGTGTAATTGGTGGCGGCCATTATCGGCCGTGCCCCAGCCTGGTTTCCTTGCCTGTTCGTCTTTCAAAGTCATGTCAGGGAAGGGAATTATTTAGTGTTGCACTATGGACCTAACTACATGTCTATGTTGGTGTGCATTGCCATAAGGGACAAAGGTTTAGCTACCAGGTGTGGACACACAGGGGCGCTACTCTTTAATCCCTATCACTCAAACATCCTGGTATGCTCACAGGTATACTCTTAACCAACAAAACGCCTACACATGAAGAACTTATTTCAGGGCCGATTCCTTACCGCGACAGACGAATACCTACCTACACAGATCTATCTGGCTCTATATATTGCTACCCTACCGCCATAACACAGCCCCGCACCTGGAACCATAGCTCCTGCAAGGTTCACTGCAGGCGCTACCATCCCAGCCTTAACACTTACTGTCTCACACTTAATTAACCTATGAAATAAATCAGGAGGGCTGTGGGAAGTGAGTCGGACTTCCTACCTGTGCTTCTTAACATGCTAATTCCCCTTAACATCATGCAATCAAATATTTACAATCCTTTCATTGGTCGTTCCTGCGGAGGGAGGAAACAACAACACTCAAAAATCCTACCTTCACCACAACACTTACCCTTAACTTGCAAAAATTCAAAACTCTATACATTTGTACAACCACAGTCTACAGACCGCGTCCCCCAGTGGTAGGGGATGGACCAAGGATGTTCATCCCAATGTACCCCTAAATTTCCCCAGGCCCTGTCCAGATGTTACAGGTGAGTGACATGGCTCGGTGGATTTCGCCCTCATTCATTCGACACAAACCCCTTAACCACTCATTCTCATTCCATAGTCATCACACACAAAATCATTACAAGCACTTATTTCACCCTCCCTGCAGGACCATGGCATTGATGTCATTCGTGTGTGCATGTCATTTCTACTACTAGGCAGCGGGGAGGTACCGCACAAAAAGATGGTGGGGGCGCTTCAGGCTGTGGTGCCCGCAGTCCCAAAAACAAGTCAACCGACTCACAAGTTCATTGCCCCCCCCCCCACCCCTTTACCTCTTGGCCCCGTGACAGCCCAACAGCCCCTTTCCGCCATTACCTTGCCGGTGAGGGTCTCCACACACCAGGCTCCTCCGTGGCCTCCTGCTTCCGCGCAGCTACACGGGTCACCGGGGATCTCCGTTACCCCACGGTGCCCAACCAGACCCTCCACCGACGAGCTCCAATTTCCAGATACCACTGGCTGCCAGGGGTAATTGCCGCAGAGGGGGGCCGCAGGCATCGCTCCTCAGAGCCTGATCTGTACCTGCGGACACACACACCTTCCCCACCCACAAGACCCCAAAACACATTTCCTCCCCCGCTGCCATTCAATTCTCACACAACTCAGCGCAATTCCAAAGATGGTGAAAAAGATGTTACAAGGGTTGCCATGGCCATGGCCAATGTGAAATCCCAGTTCACATTTCAAATCACATTTTCCACAAGCACATTTCAAAAACTCAACAATCATCACTCACTCATATTTCTCCAATCTCACGACCACATGAAAACACATAACCACAACACTAACACAAACGTCACCCACAAGACTCTGTGGCACACATTCCATCCCCCTCACCGACCATGTCATCACTCTCACCCGCCTCCCAACTACAAATTACATGTCCCCAAAATTTCTATAGCAAGTCCTGAAGCCTGGGACACTGGGACAGTAACCATCAAGGCCTTACCTCTACCTTGATGTACAGGTAACTTCCGGTTGGTCAAGTCCAAAGGTGCCATCCACCCATATAATCCCAAAATTTCTCATTGGGCCTACCAAATTTCACCAAATTTCTCTTTTGTTCCCACTACACCTGCAGGTATATGGGTCCGCATCCAACGGTGAAGTGTTCTAAACAACTACCTGTGGCTACGACAGCTCTGCTCCTCTACTTATGCAATGGCCATCGGGACAAGGTGAGCAGTCAAAACGCCAACATGGCCCATGAGCGTCCACAAGGGTGCGACCCACCATCCATCCTTCGGCCCCCCTGCGAGGAACATGGCTGCACCAGCCACAGCTGGCCAATGGGGTGAGCACCTGCTGCCACAACACACACTACCGCACACACAACCTCGGCCTTGGGGGAGACGGTCACAGTGCGTGGCATTCCCCTCACGTCACCTACGCCGCCCTCTCGTCCCCCAGTCCACAGATCCGCAGCCCCCCAGTGCTCACCCACACTTGACCACACCAAGGTCCAGTCAACAGCCATGCTCCACCAGGAGACCCACCCAGAAGACATGGTCCACACACCTCGGACAAGCACAGCACCACGTTGACCTTCGGGCCCCCAACTCCATCCCCATGATCCCGCGTCCCAAATATCAGCACAGTCGCCCCCGCAACCTGTTGAGAGCTGTGTCCTGCTACCCTATCAATTTTATCACAGCCTCCAACACTTTGGTCTACACACCTGGTTCAATAACGGTGACACTGCAGTCAGTATCCACCATTTCTCTTCACAAAATTCACCCTTAAATTTGCATCTAACCCACAGATTACCCATGCCAAACATTTTTCACATTTTAATAACTCACCAAAGAAAGATGCTTTGCCATACACATGCCAGCCGAGCATGGCCCATATGCTCGGCACGTTACAAATTCCCGATTCATCACTCCCATGGCTCCCCTCGCAAACCGAGAGTCCATAAATCATAACGAGACATCTGTGTTAGATCATTCTCACCATCATGTTCCACAGATGCCCCAATGGTTGTCCGGCAGGCTATCTCCATCCCTGTCCATGCTGTTCAACCCACGTCCATAGACCAGCATGGCATGGCAGGTCACCACATGCCGGCTGTCCCAGAGTGTCAGGAGGAGGGTGTCAGGCCGCATGCCCGGGTGGTCACCACATCAGGCCCAAGTTGGTCGTCCGCAGTGCCACCACCAAAGCGTGACCCACAACACCTCCCCCTAGTGGTCCTCAATATTTGCCATCCCAGTCTTGAGAAACCACCTCGGACCCCCTGAAGGTCTTAAACCCCACCAGGGTCCGGTGACCCTGTCAGCCCGAGCCACCAGCTCGGACGGCGCCCCGACGGACAAGGGACGCCACACTCCACCAGACCCCCTGTGGGGCCCAGGTCGTACCATGAAACCCATGGCTGGACCCAACGTCTAAATCTCGCCAGCACAGCCCCCAGCTGGCTGGCATTCCCAAATTTCGGAAGGGGCAACTTTTCCCCCAGGCCATCTCCACTGACCTCTCCTGGTCCAAATCCCGCAGCCTGGGGACCAACTCCCTCCATGGCTGCTCCAAATCAATTTCCCATTTTAATTTTCTTTTAGATTTTCTTTTAAATTTTTTTTATCTCCTGTCCCAAACCGCAGCTGCAGGTAACAACTCACTCAGGTTGGTCTGCCCCTCCCTGCAGCTGGTCCAAATTCCCTACGGCGACCAAATCGTCGGAGGCTCGATCTCCCGACTCCCCAAGGTCCAAATCCAGCTCAGAGCCAAAACACTCCCCCAGCTGGTTCTGCAATTTCGGTGCCTCTGTTACCCAATCGGTGAGCACGGTGAGGGTCCCCTTGGGCATTCCAACTTCGGACCGACTCACCTCCTCCCCCAAACTCCTTTGGGCCTGGTCAAACCCCACCTCCATGGGACTGTCCCAGGTCTCCAGCCGCTGAATCACATCATCCTCATCATCATTCCCATCATCATAGTAAGGGCATTTTATGAGATATTTCACAAATCTGTTAACTAAATTGTTACCAAAAAATTTCTTCACCAATATGTTTGTAAAGGTGTGTAATAACATGTGTTAAAATGTTGAAGTTCAACTCCCGTGGGAAACCCAGAAAAAAAGCTGTTGAATTCGGGTACCGAAAAAATATTTTCGAGAATTTTTATTTTTTTAAATCGGCCCTTAAGTAACTTATGAGGGGTCAAATAAGGGTTTTTCATGATTCTGAGTTGATTGTTAACATTTATATTTTCACTTTTACATTTACACACAAAGTAGCTTTTATTTCACATACATATATAATACTCAAGAGTTATTTCTCATTCACAATGTCAGAAGTTTCAACAGTCATTGTCTATGTCTTCTTCAGACTCAACAACATCATGACTGCAGTTTCTGCATGTAATGCCATTACAGACTCCACAGGCCGAGATGCACGTGACCCCATTCTTCTTGCAGCTGCATCGCCGGTTGCTGCAATCTCCATGACAATTACAGCTGGTGAACTGCAATAGCTCCTCAGGAGCCGTGGGGTCCAGTGTTGGAACTGGCACTACTGGGTCTGAGTGTCTGGCTCCCATCTTCCCATCAGCCACCTTCTCCATGAAGGTCTTCATGTCACCACGCTCCTCCTCAGTGAAGGCAAGTTTCATGATGTGTTGATAGATGGCTGCATCGATGAGGAGGTGAACACGGATTGCCTTGTCAAAACATCCTCCATCCATGATGTGGTTGGCTGTCGTACTTCCAGGATAGATCAACTGGATCACATCTAGTAGTCCAGAATCTTCCATGATGTTACCCATTGATCCAAGATAAGACTTCAGCAGATGAAAACCACCTAACCTTGGAATGACGGGTAGATTTGCCTGCTTTATTATATTCACAGCCTTCAGCCAAATCGGAAGATCAAAGGTCACTATAGCGACCCCAGCGCGCCGTGTCAACTCTTTCAGAGTGGTGAAGATGGTGTTGAGGTCATTAGGGTCTCCTTCAATAACTGGGAGGAACTCGATCTGTGTGCTATGCTTTGCATCATTAGCATGGATTCTCTTCATCCAGCCATTCCAGTTGGAGTGTGGGAACTCAGGATCGTTGGCTTTGATCACCCACCCCGCTGCCCAGAGTGTGTCACCTGGAGTGAGGAGTGGCTGATCATGAGCCAGGGAGGAGGAAAGCTCAGCGAGGGGGAGAAACATGATCGCGTTCGTTCCTATCTGTTTCCTGTTCGTAAATGGAATAATCTTTACTTCAGTTCCTCTCAGGATCTTAGCTTTGTCGAGTGCCTTCAACTTCACCCGGGGGAAAGCTGCTGTTGTCTGTGGATCTGGCAAAGGTGGTGCCGGAGAGGTGACTTCGATCCAACCCATTGAGTGAAAGGGAGTGTTTCCGTGAATAGAGACAATGTTTAAATCTATATTGTCTCCAACAAACTGAGTGACTGCATTGTTTGTTTCCCCAACCTCCATAAAGACCACCTGATCATTACTTGACAATTCACTTTCACTGGCTGGCACTTTGGCTGTCATCACTGATTGATCCTCAAGCGCAGCATCAACCGCAACCTCATCATTGATCTGTTCATCGGTTTCCTCCACAATGGTGTCAAGAGTGCCAGAAGTATCTGGAACATCATCTCCACTCCTACTATTAAGGAAGCAGTATTTGTAGTTTTGTGTCTCCGTGTAAGACTCAGTGTATCCCAGCCGGTGGAACTTGTTGAGCATCCATTTTGACCCAAATCTATCATCAAGTTGTATGGCAAGCCCCATTTGGTGTGGCAATACTCCAGACCGAGGTCGACAGGCCTTAATAAAATTCTGCCCCCAAACGGCAACTCTTTCGTCTGTCTTGACAATCGGTCTCAAGAACATCTGAAGGCTTGCAGGAACAAGTGTCAGCTGACTATCGATGTCAGTCATACTGTGTGTGGTGGGGTATGACTTTGGACCTAAATCAATCAAGGCAATATCATTGGATATGAACTTGAGTGCCGTCTTTATGATCTGAGTCTTCTCATCTCCATGGTCAAGATTAGCATGATGCCCTCGCAGAATATTGTCGGTGCCATCTTTGAGACAGAGTACATCTGCCCTTCTTTCCTGTGATGTGAAATACAAGGTGTCTTCGTATTTCTCTAGAAGTTTTATCTTTAGCCAATGCTTTGAATAAGAAAGGCTCTTCTCTGGTGACTGATCAAACTCCTGCAGCTTTTCATGGACTTGGTCCATGTTCATTACCCCATGCTCTAATTCTGAGTCTAACCATTCGCAGAATTCAATAAAAACTGCCTCTCGCTCCTCATCAATACTCCTCTGTCCTCTCTTCCTTTTTCCTTCCTCATCAGTCTTGGACAAACTGTCACCTCTCGCAAACATAAGTTTGCATCGCAAATGGTACAGTGTTTCTTCTGCTACCAAGTCGTTGATCCCTTCCAGGCGTCCAGTGACTTCAGTGCCCCAGTCATCCCCGCGACTCCGTGCTGTCTTCAGCAAGCTTGCCTTCAGTGTATCTGCAGTCAAATTATCTGGCACTCTGTATTTCTTTCTAGCTTGTGCTGGATTATTTTTGTAGAGCCGGGCTGGTTGGTTGCAAAGAATGCATACATCCTTATACAGGAGGTCAACTGACTGTGATCTTCTAGAACTGCAGCCAGTTGATGAACTGAACTCACAAGTAGTGCGTCTTCTCTTCAACTTTGATGACTCTTTCTCTGCCTTTGATGCTTGAGCTGACTTCTTGGTGGTTGCAACAAAGTTGTTGTACAGATCATTTTTACACTTCTGGTGGTACCTCAGTTTTCCTTCCTTTTGAGCCTCCTTCATACGTTCCACAACAGTAACATTTTCGACAGTTTCTGCTTGTTTCAATAAAGTTGAGTATCCCTTTGGAGTTGCCTGTATGAGCCTTTCAGCTGGTGTATCCGAGCGTGCACAGATGAAGCAATTGAGCACAGGTGGAGTAACGTCTTCATCCATATTGCTAGACTCCATGTCCTGCAAAGTAGAAAATGAGATATATTTAGAAATTATTTTTCCACAAAGGAGTGTCTGTGGTGAAATATAAATGTTAACAATCAACTCAGAATCATGAAAAACCCTTATTTGACCCCTCATAAGTTACTTAAGGGCCGATTAAAAAAAATAAAAATTCTCGAAAATAATTTTTCGGTACCCTAATTCAACAGCTTTTTTTCTGGGTTTCCCACGGGAGTTGACCTTCAACATTTTAACACATGTTATTACACACCTTTACAAACATATTGGTGAAGAAATTTTTTGGTAACAATTTAGTTAACAGATTTTCATATGTTTCCCTTACTATCACCACAAATCCTTTCTGGCCCCGACAGGCCTTCTTTCCCAATAAATACCCGGTCCGGTTCCATCGCACGGACCCCCAATAATGTTACCCCCTCTTGCTCTGAACCACTGCCCTGGCACAGCAAGGATTCAATTCCATCCCCCCTTTGGGGTGTTGTGGCATCCACCCGGTCCCAATAAACTTCCAGGCCACCAGGTAAGAAACATTCCCTATTACCAATTTCACATTCCCCATTCACCTCTTGGCACTCCACCTCTACCTGTACATTTGCAGTCTCCCCATCTACCTGTAAGCATTCCCCATTCACCTATTCACATGCCACAATCAAATCTTCCCCATTTACCTGTGGGCACTCCCCGCTCACTTGTGGGCACCTCTTCATTTGCCATTCCCGGTGCAATTCCCAATTTGCCTTCCCCCCATTCCGATTCAAATTTTGCCACCGTTGGCTTCTCCTGGGCCCCATCGGCCCCAAATCTCCTCATGTCTCCTTTTAGTTCATTCCCCTGGGAGTCCATTTTGTTATTCAATTCCTCAATTTTGTTGTTCATTTCTCCCATCTCTTTACTCATTCCCTCCATTTTATTCTCCATCCGCTCACTCCGAGCATCCATTTTTTCATTCATTTCTTTACTGGTTCACTCACTGTGCTCGTTTATTCCCTTCATTAGTCTTTCATACATGGCTTGTAAATCCATCGGGGCCGTCCCTCTGGCAGGTGAAGTTCCAACACTACCCTCTACCCCCACTACTTCTGACTCACTCCCACTAGTTCCCGCATCTTCCATCCTCTCTTCCTCCATTCTACCGACCTTCGACATCCGCTTTGATGAAGGTCGTTTCCCGCTCGTGTTTTATCTCAAAAACCGATTAAATTTAATTTATTATAAACCGATTATAAATTTAATTTATTAACCGATGAACGCACCTTTCAGGTCGTGCAAGCCCAATCGACGAAACAAAATTTTCGCCTCCGACTACAAAAACTTTTGTTTCCAAATTCTCCACACTCCTTGACAGTAATTTTTTTAGGGTTCAATCCCACTCCTGACACCAGTTGTCGTGCGACTCTGGTTAACACCAGAAGGTCGCGGATAGGCCTGAACGGATTTAATGGAGGCGACGACCGAACACGGATTTGACTATCAAACGCGGGAGTAAGAAGGAAAATGGAAGGCTGAGGTAAAAACACTTACCTTGGTGAAACGACGGCAGCTGCAGGGAAATTAATCCATGCAACACCGAATTAAAATGTACAAAAATAAAGATTTATTCACGGACCCGATAACAATGAAACGCGACGGCAATGAAATAAACTAAATTCTATATTGGGATCCCACGCACCAGCCTCCAGAAAAGATACGAGGGGAGAATTAATAAAAGAACACGTTCGTCGTGTAATTGGGAAATGTTTTTTTTTTTTTTTTTTTTTTTTTTGTTGTATACTGAATCGAGGCTCGTGAAAGAGCGAACATTTACTTCACAAACAAATCAACCAGACAAACAAAATACCCAAAAAGAGGGAGCGGAAGACAAGATGGGGAGAGAAGGGGAAGCACACAAACACAACATCCGAGAGCAGGGAGATGTGTGGAAGGGAGAGGGCCCGGGGGGAGGAGGCATGGCAAGGGGGGGTGGGGGGGGGAGGGAGAAGTATAAAACACAAGGACACCAAGGACTTCCTGGACAGAAGTTGGTATTTCAAAAAAGTGGAATTGAGGTGAAATTAGCGGGGGTAGAAAAGATCAAGGTTTTGGATGGGGGAAGATAAGAGATGGTGGTGAACAGCTGTTTTAAAGACTTGGAGGGTGGAGTGGGATTGAAGAGAGTGAGGGAGTTTGTTCCAGAGTGGGAGAAAAGAGGAATGAAGGAGTGAAGGTGAGCAGAGAGTCTTGATTTTGGCAGTTTAACCATAAGAGGGTTGCAGGCAGATCTTGTGCGACCTGTAGGAATATTTGCGGGACAGAGCCCAGAGAGAGCTGGGGGGGCAAGGCCAGAGAGGAGTCGGTAGAAGACGAAAAGACCACCAACCTGCCTGCGGTGAGTGAGTGAGAGGCCCTTGGAGTTAGGTTCATCGCGGGAGATTCCAATGATTCTGAATGCTTTGGTTTCAACAGCATGAAGGCGAGCTAGGTGTGAGGCAGGAGCACCAGCCCAGAGGGGAGAGCAGTATTCCATTGAGCTGCGGATGAAAGCCTTGTATGTGGTGAGGAGCTCAGGTGTGCCAAGGAAGGACTTCGCACGACGGAGGATGCCCAGTCAGCGACTGGCTTTGGAGGCCAGATTTGAAATGTGGTTTTCCCAGGAAAGATCATGGCAGATAGTGAGACCCAAAAGCTTGAGTGACAGAACTTCTTGGAGAGGATTATTCAGAAAGTGGATGGGAGGGTTGTCCAGTCGGTCTTTTCGGAGAGACATCGTAAGAGTGTGAGATTTGTCAGGATTGAAAGACATGTTCCACTTGTTTGCCCAGTCTGTGATTTTGTCAAGGTCTGCAGAGAGTGAGGAGGCTGCAGACCGCCGAACTGAGGGATGAGGAATGGAGCGGCAGAGAGTAGAGTCGTCAGCAAAGAGATAGAGAGGATTTTCAAGAGAGTCAGAGAGATCATTGATGAAGACCAGAAAAAGCACAGGGCCCAGAACACTGCCTTGGGGAACTCCAGCCTGAACAGGAAGAGGAGATGAGAGAAACCCATTCAGGGCCACACGTTGACTATGACTAGAGAGGAAATCCGCCAGCCATGCGTGGAGATTTCCATGGATACCAAAAGAGGAGAGTTTGGTGAGCAGAGCGGGGTGCCAGACCGTATCGAAGGCACATGATATGTCAAGGGAGACTGCTCTAATTTCCTGTTTGGCATTGAGGACCTCCATCCATTGTTGAGAAAGCAGAAGCAGCATGTCCAGAGTGGAGTGTCCAGGTCTGAAACCAAATTGATGATCAGAGATCAAGCCATTGGAGAAGAGGAAAGATTTCATATCTGAAGCAATGATGGATTCCATGACTTTGCTGATAATTGGGAGAAGGCTGATTGGTCTGTAGTTGCTGGGATCTGTTTTTGCACCTTTTTGTGCAAAGCGGTGATGTTGGCAGATTTCCAATCAGATGGAAGATGACCTTGAGCAAAAGAGAGGGTGAAGAGAACAGATAGAGGGAGTGAAAGAGCGGAAGAACATGATTTTAGGACCCGTGGGCTGATGCCGTCAGGTCCAGTTGCAGAATCAGAGTCGAGGGTTGACAGAAACTTTTCCACCTTGTCAGGAGGAAAGGACACAGAGTCCAGGAGCAGCTGGGTACGACTGGGTACGGTGGGTACAGAGAGGGATGGGTTTGGGACACAAGATTTAGAGGCAAACACAGAGTTGAGGCATTCGGCTTTTTCACGTGCGGAGTCAGCCGTCTGGCCATTTGAGGTGAGGGAGGGGATGGAGGGGGAACAAACACCAGAAACAGATTTGACCAGACACCACAAGGATTTGGAAAAGGGAGACAGATAAGAGAGTTCGGTCCTGAGAACGGAGAGATATTGTTTCCTGGCTCTCCTGAGGGTGGACACACACTTTTTTCGGGCTTTGTGAAAGGAAATGAAATTTCCTTCCGTTGGATTTGCTTTCCAGGAGATGAAAGCAAGTTGTTTCTGGGCAATAGCGTCACCACAAGATTCCGTGTACCATGGACGGGAGGAAGGGTATGACAACTTAAGACGAGATGGGATAAATCTGTGCATGAGAGAGAGCAATTTACTTTGGAAGAATTCCCAGGATGAGTTGATGTCAGAGGCAGTAGAGATGGGAGACCAGTCCAGATGATTGATGGCTGCTTGAAGACCGTGCCAGTTGGCCTGAGTGAAATGCCAGACTCGTTGACGCTGAGGAGGCTCTCTGAGAATGGTCAGAGAGATGTCCACTTTAACAAGCACATGATCAGAAGAGCCGATTGGAGCAGAAGAAGAGCAGCAGACATTTTCAGGGAAGTTAGTCATAACCAAGTCCAGAAGAGAAGATGCTCCGTTGACTGAGATCCGGGTCGGGAAATTGACAGATTGTGTTAGTCCCAGTGAGTCACAGAAGTCCTTTGCTGAAGAGCCATGGCTGGTGAGAGAGGTACCCACCCCCAGCCAACTGGCATGGTGACAGTTGAAATCACCACATATGAGGAAGAGAGAGATGGGATGGGTAGATAGAAGTTGGTCCATATTATCAGACAGCGAGATGTAGATGGAGTCATCACTGTTTGGTGGACGGTACAACACACATATGAACAAAAGGTGGGAGCGAAGGGGAAGCCGTAGCCAAAGGTATGCCTGGGGGTAAGGTGGAGAGAGGGCAGTGCAGGGCGAGTGAGGAAGAGAGTTTTTTTTATAAAGATAGCAACCCCACCTCCAGGACGAGGCTCAGGTCTATCATACCGGAGGAGGGAGTAACCTGGGAAAGATACCAAGGAATCAGAGACATCATGAAGGAGGAAAGTTTCTGTTAAGCAGATCACATCTGGTTTGTCAGAAGCAACCTGTATGGAGAGATCAGTTAAGTTTGAGCGAAGGCCCCGGATGTTTGGTCCATACTGTTAAGGAAGAGGAAGGGGGAGCATCGCATACAGAACACAGAGGGGGGGGGGGAGCGGTAGGGTAAGATGTGGAAGAGGAGGAAGAGGCAGGGAGAGCTGTTGAAGGTGTGTCAGAGATTACAGAATAGCTTGGAGAAAGGGAAGAATGGGGCAGACAAAAGGTTTGATGGTGATTGGGTGAGGTGCAGTGAGGTGTTATTTGAGGAGGGGGAAGAGTGAGGCAGAAGGTTGAGGGAGAAGAAGGTGAAAGTTGGAAGGGGGAAGAAGCGGGGAGGACGCTTTGAGGAGGAGAGGTGAGAGGGGAGTCTAGGAGGGGAGGAGTGAGGGAGAGTCTCGGAGGGGAGGGGTGTGGGGGGAGTTTAGGAGAGAAGGGGCAGGGGGGGAGATTTGAAAGGGATGGGTGATGGGGAAGATTTGGGGGGGGAGGGGCAAGGGGGAAGATTTGAAAGAGATGGGTGATGGGGAAGATTTGGAGGGAAGGGGTGAGATTGGATTTTGAAAAGTGTACGATTAATGGGAAACGAACATTTATTGCAAAATGAGTTTCTTGAGACATTCGAGTCAAAAATACATTTGAGGACGCTGAAGGATGGGTGGAGTTCTGGAGAGTTTAGGGAATGAATGAAAGATGCACTGTAAGAGATGGAATTTATTTTTGGAATGAATACATTTGGTGAGCAAGTCGAAAGCATCCTATTATAGAAGAAGAAGAAAAAGGTGTTATAGAATATGACAAAATAAAGTTCTTCAGGGGACAGATGAAACATTTTTTAACAACATGATCACGTGATCACGAACAACGTGGTCGAAGAACGAACGAACAAATAAGAACGAACAAACGGATAAGAACAGAGAAGGAATTTTTTTTTTTTTTTTTGAGATTTTAAAACAAGGAAGTATGGGGTGAAAAGACCGTGAAAAACAGAGACCGAAAGTGATTGCAGCGCGATCGAAGAACCGCTGAGACAAAAAAAAAAGCCTCAAGCCAAGGGCTGACATGGTAGCCTACTAGTACTACACTAGGCCTCAGAATACACGATACGAAAAAAATGACGATTCTGTACACAGGAATGAAAAACACAGGTATGAAAAAACAAACCGAGGGTATTGGCCTTATCTGTCCTGTCGTCTTGTCTTGTCCGCCGTCCAACACGGCTACGTTCGGCCCCGATGCACCCACGCGGTCCCTCGCTCCAGCACCACAGCACTGAGCACCGCTCCAAGCACAAGCACTGCTCCAAGCACCACGAGGTCCCACAGCAGGAAAAGCACCACGCGTCCAACGCAGGCTAGCGGCTCTAAGCGAGGTCGATCTTCACACACGATCGGCCTGCCATGTCCCAGTCAGCTCTCCCGAAGCAAACGTGCAAGAAGCAAGCGAACTCCACTCGGGCTATGACTCAACTCAACTCGGGCTGCGCAAGACGAAGCGCCGGATGTCCAAAAGGGCTATCTGTGCAAAACAAGAGCACTAACCGCAAGAAAGCAAGACCCGCAAGAAAGCTGCAAGACAGAAGACAGCGTTCGGCGCTCCCTTAAATAACCTTCCCGCGGTGGTGACGTCAGCCCCGGCGCGCGACCCAATCAGTGCCCTCCACCGAGTCACCGGCTGGAGGTCCATGCCGACCGCGCTGCCCCTTCACTCGTTCCTTGTTCCGTGGTCATAGCGCGTGGCACTCGATGTGGCTAGGTGTAATTGGTGTAATTGGCGGCGGCCATCATCTGCGGTGCCCTGGCCTGGATTCCTTGCCTGTTCGTCTTTCAAAAGTCATGCCAGGGAAGGGAATTATTTCGTGTTGCACTATGGAACTGACTACATGTCTATGTTGGTGTGCATTGCCATAAGGGACAAAGGTTTAGCTACCAGGTGTGGACACACAGGGGCGCTACTCTTTAATCCCTACGCTACTTCTCACTCGAACATCCTGGTATGCTCACAGGTATACTCTTAACCGACAAAACGCCGACACATGAAGAACTTATTACAGGGCAGATTCCTTACCACGACAGACGAATACCTACCTACACAGATCTATCTGGCTCTACATATTGCTACCCTACCGACATAACAATACTTATTGACTGCAGACATTACAGCTTTTCATTTTTAATCATTTTGTTAAAAAAATTATAATATAAAAATTCCACTGTGACATAATGGGGTATTTTGTGTAGATCAGTGACAAAATAAAACTCAATTTAATCCATTTTAAATTCAGGCTGCAACACAACAAAATATGAAAAACTCAAGGGGTGTGAATACTTTCTGAAGGCCCTGTACCTCTATTATATACCTCCTAAGATATAGGTCGCCTTGGCGAGCGTGCCTCAAAGAGGGTCCTGTCCACCTGATTTACATCGACTGCAAGTCTGGTTTATCACTTGAAGGACCTCCATCCTTCTTTAGTGTCAGATGTGTCAGGTCACTGTGGACCTCCTGAGCTGCCTTGGCAATTGTACCCCTGTGGGATGTTTACCTGGCAGGATCTGGTCGCATTCCATCAATTTTGCCACAAGCATCACTGCCTCAACACGAACAAGCTGCCAGTCTTTTCTGCAGATAAAAAAGGAGCAGCTCTTTGTCTCTCCCCACCCCCCTTCTACCCGCACTTTGCCTGCTGGGCATGGTGGCCGACATGGAACATAACACAAATATTTGTCGCTTTTACATCACTGTAAAACAGGAGATTTATGGCCATGCTGCTGCCACTCACCTACTCATTCTGACGGAGAAGTGTTTTAATCTTTACCTGCGTATGTGGGACGAGCATGTGATTATTAAATAACCTTGTATTTGACAGAAATTGTTATACAGGAACCTGAACATACCATAAATATTAGTACAATGAGTTACATTAAAATATAAAAACTGTGCAAATCTGGTAATAATTTTATTACTTATCCCTGATTTCCTATACTAACTTTCCTATTATAAAAACCGACTTCCATGGTGTTCCGCAGGAGTTCAGTGGTTATAAAGTATTGGTTTGTTTTGGCGTAATTTCTTGCCACTCCTATTCTTTAAAATGTATTTTTTCCCTGCAAATGTCTCCTGCTCTTCTCCTGCTCCAAATGGTTCATTTGATCATATGCAATTGTGAAAGTCAACATCTCTCACCAGTGAGTCTGGTATTTCACTCAAGCAGGGACCACAAGCAACCATCTCACTTCAGGACTGGTTTCCCATATCTGTTGCTCCTGATGTAAACTCAGCCTGGGAATTCTTCTCTGGAAACCTGCTCTCTCCCATGCACACATTCATCCTATCTCGTGTTCAATTATCCTACCTTCTTCCCGGCGTTCTTCAATCCTGTGGTGAGGCAGTTGCTCTGAAACAACTTGCCTTCTCTTCCTGGAAGGCAAATCCGACCAAAGTCAATCTCAGTGCATTTCAAAAAAGTCCACAAGTATGTGTCTACACTCAGAAGAGCGAGAAACAACATCTTTCCAACCTCAATAATGAACTTACAAGCTTGTCTCCCTCATCTAAAACCTGGTGGCACCTTGTTCAGTCTGTCTCTGGTTTATGCTAGCCATCCATCCCGACCCGCACCTCAAATGTCACCACAACGACTCTGCTCGTGAGAAGGCCGAATGCCTCAATTATGTATCTGCTTCCAAACCTTGTGTCCCTAACCCCTCACTCTTGGTTCCTACCCTTCCCTGTCATAGCCATCTGCTCTGGGACTCTGTGTCTTTTGTAGCTGAGAAGGTTCTTTCAACCCTCGAGTCTGACTTCACTACTGGACTGGTTGGCTTCAGCTCACTTGCCCTAAAAACATGCTTGGCTGCTCTTGAACATCCTCTCTCTGCACTTTTCACCCTATAATTTGCGCTAGCTCATCACAGCAATCAACCAACATCACAGCACAGCATAAAAAATGAGCAAATATTTATCCCCTTAGCTTCTGACCTATCAGCTTACTTCCAATCATCAGCAAAGTCTGGAACCCATCATTGCAGTTGATATGAAATCCTTCCTTTTCTCCAACAACCGCATCTCAACAAGATCAACAATTTGGATTCAGACTAAGTCACTCTGTTGGAATCTCTAATTCAGACTAAGTCACTCCATTGGAATCTCTAATTCAGACTAAGTCACTCCATTGGAATCTTTAATTCAGACTAAGTCACTCCATTGGAATCTCTAATTCAGACTAAGTCACTCCATTGGAATCTCTAATTCAGACTAAGTCACTCCATTGGAATCTCTAATTCAGACTAAGTCACTCCATTGGAATCTCTAATTCAGACTAAGTCACTCCATTGGAATCTCTAATTCAGACTAAGTCACTCCATTGGAATCTCTAATTCAGACTAAGTCACTCCATTGGAATCTCTAATTCAGACTAAGTCACTCCATTGGAATCTCTAATTCAGACTAAGTCACTCCATTGGAATCTCTAATTCAGACTAAGTCACTCCATTGGAATCTCTAATTCAGACTAAGTCACTCCATTGGAATCTCTAATTCACACTAAGTCACTCTATTGGAATCTCTAATTCAGACTAAGTCACTCCATTGGAATCTCTAATTCAGACTAAGTCACTCCATTGGAATCTCTAATTCACACTAAGTCACTCTATTGGAATCTCTAATTCAGACTAAGTCACTCCATTGGAATCTCTAATTCAGACTAAGTCACTCCATTGGAATCTCTAATTCAGACTAAGTCACTCCATTGGAATCTCTAATTCACACTAAGTCACTCTATTGGAATCTCTAATTCAGACGAAGTCACTCCATTGGAATCTCTAATTCAGACTAAGTCACTCTATTGGAATCTCTAATTCAGACTAAGTCACTCCATTGGAATCTCTAATTCAGACTAAGTCACTCCATTGGAATCTCTAATTCAGACTAAGTCACTCCATTGGAATCTCTAATTCACACTAAGTCACTCTATTGGAATCTCTAATTCAGACGAAGTCACTCCATTGGAATCTCTAATTCAGACTAAGTCACTCCATTGGAATCTCTAATTCAGACTAAGTCACTCCATTGGAATCTCTAATTCAGACTAAGTCACTCCATTGGAATCTCTAATTCAGACTAAGTCACTCCATTGGAATCTCTAATTCAGACTAAGTCACTCCATTGGAATCTCTAATTCAGACTAAGTCACTCTATTGGAATCTCTAATTCAGACGAAGTCACTCCATTGGAATCTCTAATTCAGACAAAGTCACTCCATTGGAATCTCTAATTCAGACTAAGTCACTCCATTGGAATCTCTAATTCAGACTAAGTCACTCTATTGGAATCTCTAATTCAGACTAAGTCACTCTATTGGAATCTCTAATTCAGACTAAGTCACTCTATTGGAATCTCTAATTCAGACTAAGTCACTCTATTGGAATCTCTAATTCAGACTAAGTCACTCCATTGGAATCTCTAATTCAGACTAAGTCACTCCATTGGAATCTCTAATTCAGACTAAGTCACTCCATTGGAATCTCTAATTCAGACTAAGTCACTCTATTGGAATCTCTAATTCAGACTAAGTCACTCCATTGGAATCTCTAATTCAGACTAAGTCACTCCATTGGAATCTCTAATTCAGACTAAGTCACTCTATTGGAATCTCTAATTCAGACTAAGTCACTCCATTGGAATCTCTAATTCAGACTAAGTCACTCCATTGGAATCTCTAATTCAGACTAAGTCACTCCATTGGAATCTCTAATTCAGACTAAGTCACTCCATTGGAATCTCTAATTCAGACTAAGTCACTCTATTGGAATCTTTAATTCAGACTAAGTCACTCCATTGGAATCTCTAATTCAGACTAAGTCACTCCATTGGAATCTCTAATTCAGACTAAGTCACTCTATTGGAATCTCTAATTCAGACTAAGTCACTCTATTGGAATCTCTAATTCAGACTAAGTCACTCCATTGGAATCTCTAATTCAGACTAAGTCACTCCATTGGAATCTCTAATTCAGACTAAGTCACTCTATTGGAATCTCTAATTCAGACTAAGTCACTCCATTGGAATCTCTAATTCAGACTAAGTCACTCTATTGGAATCTTTAATTCAGACAAAGTCACTCTATTGGAATCTCTAATTCAGACAAAGTCACTCTATTGGAATCTTTAATTCAGACTAAGTCACTCCATTGGAATCTCTAATTCAGACTAAGTCACTCCATTGGAATCTCTAATGCAGACAAAGTCACTCTATTGGAATCTCTAATTCAGACTAAGTCACTCCATTGGAATCTCTAATTCAGACTAAGTCACTCCATTGGAATCTCTAATTCAGACTAAGTCACTCCATTGGAATCTCTAATGCAGACAAAGTCACTCTATTGGAATCTCTAATTCAGACTAAGTCACTCCATTGGAATCTCTAATTCAGACTAAGTCACTCCATTGGAATCTCTAATTCAGACTAAGTCACTCCATTGGAATCTCTAATTCAGACTAAGTCACTCTATTGGAATCTCTAATTCAGACTAAGTCACTCCATTGGAATCTCTAATTCAGACTAAGTCACTCTATTGGAATCTCTAATTCAGACTAAGTCACTCCATTGGAATCTCTAATTCAGACTAAGTCACTCCATTGGAATCTCTAATTCAGACTAAGTCACTCCATTGGAATCTCTAATTCAGACTAAGTCACTCCATTGGAATCTCTAATTCAGACTAAGTCACTCTATTGGAATCTTTAATTCAGACTAAGTCACTCCATTGGAATCTCTAATTCAGACTAAGTCACTCCATTGGAATCTCTAATTCAGACTAAGTCACTCTATTGGAATCTCTAATTCAGACTAAGTCACTCTATTGGAATCTCTAATTCAGACTAAGTCACTCCATTGGAATCTCTAATTCAGACTAAGTCACTCCATTGGAATCTCTAATTCAGACTAAGTCACTCTATTGGAATCTCTAATTCAGACTAAGTCACTCCATTGGAATCTCTAATTCAGACTAAGTCACTCTATTGGAATCTTTAATTCAGACAAAGTCACTCTATTGGAATCTCTAATTCAGACAAAGTCACTCTATTGGAATCTTTAATTCAGACTAAGTCACTCTATTGGAATCTTTAATTCAGACAAAGTCACTCCATTGGAATCTCTAATTCAGACTAAGTCACTCCATTGGAATCTCTAATTCAGACAAAGTCACTCTATTGGAATCTCTAATTCAGACTAAGTCACTCCATTGGAATCTCTAATTCAGACTAAGTCACTCCATTGGAATCTCTAATTCAGACTAAGTCACTCCATTGGAATCTTTAATTCAGACAAAGTCACTCCATTGGAATCTCTAATTCAGACTAAGTCACTCCATTGGAATCTCTAATTCAGACAAAGTCACTCTATTGGAATCTCTAATTCAGACTAAGTCACTCCATTGGAATCTCTAATTCAGACTAAGTCACTCCATTGGAATCTCTAATTCAGACTAAGTCACTCCATTGGAATCTCTAATTCAGACAAAGTCACTCCATTGGAATCTCTAATTCAGACTAAGTCACTCTATTGGAATCTCTAATTCAGACAAAGTCACTCTATTGGAATCTTTAATTCAGACAAAGTCACTCTATTGGAATCTCTAATTCAGACTAAGTCACTCTATTGGAATCTCTAATTCAGACTAAGTCACTCCATTGGAATCTTTAATTCAGACAAAGTCACTCCATTGGAATCTCTAATTCAGACTAAGTCACTCTATTGGAATCTCTAATTCAGACAAAGTCACTCTATTGGAATCTTTAATTCAGACAAAGTCACTCTATTGGAATCTCTAATTCAGACTAAGTCACTCTATTGGAATCTTTAATTCAGACAAAGTCACTCTATTGGAATCTCTAATTCAGACAAAGTCACTCCATTGGAATCTCTAATTCAGACAAAGTCACTCCATTGGAATCTCTAATTCAGACTAAGTCACTCCATTGGAATCTCTAATTCAGACAAAGTCACTCCATTGGAATCTCTAATTCAGACTAAGTCACTCCATTGGAATCTCTAATTCAGACTAAGTCACTCCATTGGAATCTCTAATTCAGACTAAGTCACTCCATTGGAATCTCTAATTCAGACTAAGTCACTCCATTGGAATCTCTAATTCAGACTAAGTCACTCCATTGGAATCTCTAATTCAGACTAAGTCACTCTATTGGAATATTTAATTCAGACTAAGTCACTCCATTGGAATCTCTAATTCAGACTAAGTCACTCTATTGGAATATTTAATTCAGACTAAGTCACTCCATTGGAATCTCTAATTCAGACTAAGTCACTCCATTGGAATCTCTAATTCAGACTAAGTCACTCCATTGGAATCTCTAATTCAGACTAAGTCACTCCATTGGAATCTCTAATTCAGACTAAGTCACCTGAAAAAGTAAGTACACCCTATGTAAGGTTTTGACTTTTTCAACATATTTCAACATACAGCTATTTGATCTTCATTTCAACAATATTGATAGATAAAGGTGATATAATATAACAAATATCATGAAACATTTACATTTTGTAGTCCATTGTATAATTTATATAAACATAAATGCAAATTTCCCATGTGGAAAAAGTAAGTACACCCTTGGCTCTAATAGGTGGTATTGCCCCCTTTGGCAGAAACAACCTCAAGTAGGCGTTTCTTATAACTGTCTACCAGTCTCTGACATCGACTGGGAGAAATTTTTGCCCACTCCTCCATGCAGAATTCTTTCAGCTGTGCGATGTTTGAGGGGTTTCTTGCATGCACAGCTCGTTTCAAATCCCCCCACAACATCTCGATGGGATTTAGATCCGGGCTTTGACTTGGCCATTCCAGAACCCTCCATTTCTTTCTTTTCAGCCATTCCTTGGTGGATTTACTGGTATGTTTAGGGTCATTGTCATGTTGCAAGGTGCACGTTCGGTTGAGCGTCAAATTTCCGACAGATGGCATCACATTATCCTCAAGCACCCTATGGTACAATGAAGAATTCATAGTGGATTCTATGATGGTGAGCTGCCCAGGCCCTGATGCAGAAAAACTGCCCCAAACCATAATATTTCCACCACCATGCTTTACAGTTGGTATCAGGTTCTTGTGGTCAAATGCTGTCTTTGGTTTTCGCCAAACATGTCTTCTGGTACTGTGGCCAAATAGTTCTACCTTTGACTCATCTGTCCAGAGCACATTGTTCCAGAAGTGCTGGTCTTTGCCGAGGTGTTCATTGGCAAACTTTAGACTTGCCCTGATGTTCTTTCTGGACAGCAAAGGTTTCCTCCTGGCACACCTCCCATGTAGATCAAATTTGTGCAGCCTCTTTCTAATGGTAGACTCGTGCACTTTGACATCAACAGTGGCAAGAGCTACCTGTAGGTCCCGTGATGACATTCTGGGGTTCTTAGAGACTTCTTTCAGCATCTTGCCTTCTGCTCTCGGGCTGAACTTGCTGGGGCGGCCTGGCCTGAACAAGTTGGGAGTTGTTTGGAATCTTCTCCACTTGTAGATGATCTTCCGGACAGTTGAATGATTGATTTCAAATTGTTTGGAGATCTTATAAATCCCTTCCCAGACTCATAGGCATCTATAACCTTCTTTCTGAAGGCCTCAGAGAGCTCTTTTGATCTAGGCATGGTGACGCCGCACACTTTTTTTGTTTTGTTTTTTTTGTATACAAGGTCAAGGCTCGTGAAAGAGCTAACATTAATCACACAAAAAGTCAAACCGACACATAAAACACAAAAAGGAAGGGGAGCGGTAGACAAGATGGGGAGAGAGGGGGAAGGCCACAAACATAACATTTGAGAGCAGGGACATCGGGAGAAATGTCTTCGGGGGAGAGCTTGAGGGGAGGTGGGAGAGGTATAAAACATATGAACACTGCAAGGACTTCCAGGAAAGAAGTTGGAATTTAAAAAAAAAAGAAAAAAAAAAAAGTGTATCTGGGGTGAATCAACAACAAAGAACTTCAACAACTTCAACAACTTGAATCAACTTCAACAACAAAGAGCAAACCAAACTAAATGTCAGAGGTTTAAATAAGACAGGTTCCTCCAAGATCCTCTCTAATGATGTTGTAATCATTTGCACCTGAGCTGGTGCACCTGATTCTAATTTTAGGTATTTGAAGTAGTGATAAATGTCGGGGTGTACTTACTTTTTCCACATGCGAAATTTGCATTTATGTTTATTTAAATTATACAATGGACTACAAAATGTAAATGTTTCATGATATTTGTTATATTATATCACCTTTATCTATCAATATTGTTTAAATGAAGATCAAATAGCTGTATGTTGAAATATGTTGAAAAAGTCAAAACTTTACATGGGGTGTACTTACTTTTTCACGTGACTGTAAGTCCTTGGACTTTCCCAACAATGTATAGAGGCCAACCATGTCAGACATGAGATCATGGCCATCTCTGTGGACATAGCGCATGCTTTAGTTACAGTCAGGCCTCATGCCTTACTCTCCAAATTAATCCAAGGCCAACTCCACACATGGCTCCTCTACTCTCATAGCCTCTATTCTTCCTCTACTCTCAAAGCCAATGTGTGGCACTCAATGGAATCCTTTCATCTCCAATGCCCGTCAAGGCTGAAGACCCCAGTCCTATTCCTCATCTTCATCAATGATCTCCCTGACTCTCTGAATAATCCTATTTATCCCTTTGCTGATGACTTCACCCTCTGCCATGACATTCCTCATCCTTCGGACAGGCAACCTGCAGCCTCTTTGCTCTCTTCAGAACTTGAAAAAAATGACAAACTGGTCAAAAACTTCGAATGTATTTCAATCCTGACAAATCTCACACTCTCTATCTCTGGCACTCTCTATGACCATCTGGCAAACCCTCCTATATACTTTTTAAAAACAAGCCTCATGAGGAGGTTCAGTATTTCAAACTCCTGGGTCTCACGATCAGCCATGTTCTTTCTTGGGCAAGCCACATTTCAAAATTGACCTCCAACGCCAGCAGCCAACTGGGCATCCTCCATCACACAAAGTCCTTCCTTGGCACACCTGAACTCCTATCCACCTAAAAGGCCTTCATCCACAGCTTGATGGAGTACTGCTTTCCCCTCTAGGCTGGCTCCCCTGCCTTACATCTTGCTCAGCTTGATGCTGTATAAACCAAGGCCTTCAAGCTCATTGGACTCAGCTCCCACGCTGAAGCTGAGTCTATGGGTCGATCACTTCAACATTGCAGACAGGTCTTTCTGTCTTCTACCAGCACCTTTTTCTGGTCTTGCACCTTCTGCTCTTTCTGTGTTTTGTCCCCACCAGGTTTCTGTAGGGCTCTCATGGTCCACCATCAACCCCCTTCTCGTGAAACTACCAAATCCAGGATCACTACTCACCTCCACTCATCCCTTCCTCTTTTCTCCCACCTGTGGAATCAACTACCACATTCTCTTCAATCTCATTCTTCCCTCCAGGTCGTCAAGACTGCTGTTCACCACCATCACAAATCATTCCCAATCCTAAGTCATGATCTATTCTAACCTCGTTAACCGCATCCAAATCCCTCCTCCTTCCAATTTACTAGTTTTCCCTCCTTTGAGTTTCCTTCCGTATTCATTTTCTGCACAGCATGAATTTTGTCCACTTTTGCATCCTGTTTTTGTCTGTTACCTCATGATCCATTCACTGTGCTAGATTTCTACAAGCCGCGACTATGTATACAAATAAGTGAGTTCATTTGTCAATGTGAATGAATATTGTTATGAATTTTGGGGTAAGGGGCATATATAGATTTAGGTAGATCTGTATAGGTATCATACTTCGGTTGTCGTGGGTAGCAAGAACCATTTCGATGTAAATAAGTAGAGGACCTGTCTAGACCAAATGTCGGATTAAGTGTGTACCTGTGATCATATGAGGATGATCCGGTGAAAAGTATTTCTCGGGAATAAAGATAAGACTATTTATTTTTTTTTGTATACATAATCGAGGCTCGTGAAAGAGCGAACATTTATCACACAAACAAGTCAAACAGACAAACAAACAAAATATATAAAAAGGGGAGCGGTAGACAAGATGGGGAGAGAAGGGGAAGCACATAAACAAAACATTTGTGAGGGACATCGGGAATGTGTGGTAGGGAGAGGGCTTGGGGGGAGGCGGCGTGGGAAGGGGGGGGGGAGGCGGCGTGGGAAGGGGGGGGGTAGGGGGTGGGAGAAGTATAAACACAAGGACACCAAGGACTTCCAGGAAAGAAGTTGGTATTTCAAAAAAGAGGCTTTGGGGTGAAATTAGCGGGGGTAGAAAAGATCAAGGTTTTGGATGGGGGAAGATAAGAGATGGTGGTGAACAGCTGTTTTAAAGACCTGGAGGGAGGAGTGGGATTGAAGAGAGTGGGAGAGTTTGTTCCATAGGCAGGAGAAAATAGGAATGAAAGAGTGAAGGTGAGCAGAGAGTCTTGATTTTGGCAGTTTAACCATAAGAGGGTTGCAGGCAGATCTTGTGTGACCTTTAGGAATATTTGGGGGACAGAGCCCAGAGAGAGCTGGAGGAGCAAGGCCGGAGAGGAGTCGGTAGAAGACAGAAAGACCACCAACCTGCCTGCGGTGAGTAAGTGAAAGGCCCTCGGGGGTAGCTTCATCACGGGAGATTCCAATGATTTTGAATGCTTTGGTTTCAACAGCATGAAGACGAGCTAGGTGTGAGGCAGGAGCACCAGTATGTATGTATGTATTGTTTGTGAATACATACACCAGTATGTATTGTATGTGAAACCTCTGTGATCAATCCCTTTGTCCCGTATGGCAGCACATCACACGCATTAGCTAGGCCCCATTAGCACACACATTAATCAATCCCCCTCCCCTCCCCCTCACAATGACTGACCGAAAAGACCGACAGGAAGTGGCCGCGCACAACGGCGCCATGGCAGGCAAACATCGTATAAGGCAGGCTGAGGCCACGCCCACCACGCGATGGATTGACACCAAGGGTTTGATGGGCAGATGATATGACTGGAAGGAAGCAGCAGACTGATTGGCCACTGACCAATGACACCTTTGCCAATCAGTGAGGAAGGCGCAAAAGAGCCACAACAAGCGACGCACTGATTGAAGGACAAGCGCCAGTGACGTGAGAAGGCGCATAAGACCACCAATAAACGACACACTGATTGAGAGAGATAGAGAGTGATGTCAGAAGACCGCCAGTAAAACCATTCGCTGACCGACATTTTCTCTCTTCGCCTATGCCTGTCTTCACGTCCGCTTTGCTCTTCCTTTTTCCCTCTTGCATTGGACTGCCCCTCTGCGTTGGATCTCTTCCCTTTGCCCTCTTGCACTGGACCTTCTCTTGTGTTGGACCTCGTCCCGTTTGGACCCTCGCTCGTTGGACGTTGGAAGGACGTTGGCGCGCCGACGATTCTCTTCCCCGGCATTCACGCACGGACCTCGCGAACGATCATGCAGGGACACAAGGCTTGGGTGCAGTGGCGTCCGTGGGCCTGGTGGAGCGCGAACGGGGGGGCCTAATTGTCGGTTGTTTTGATTCCTCCTCTCATCTCATCCCTAATCATCTCATCTCATCTCATCTCATCAATCAATCTCATCATCTCTCATCCCTAATTAATCCTAATAACGGATCATACGAGGCCTAATTCCCGCTGACCGGAGTTGCGTCGGACAACACAATCGAGCCAGACGATCCCCGACACTGCCAGACTGAGATAAGCTCGCATTCACAAATACGACACGTTTATATTTTTACTCATTCCATTGTTTCGTATCCGAAGTCTGTGTGGGGATGTCTCAATTTAGGATTTAGTTTTGTATTGTCGTGTTTCCTTGTCCGAATAATTGAAGATGCTCGTGGACCGTCAGGTAAATCTCGCCGTTTCTTCCTCTTTCCTTCTTCCTCCCACACGTGTATAGCAAATCCACCATTGAACATCGCCACGGAGTTAAAGCTTGTTTCCATCTGCGCTTCCCCGGTCTTAACTGAGGGGCAATCGCGCGACAATATGTTTGTTTTTTCTATGAAATTATCTTATTATTGTACAACATCCCCAAGTCCCCTCACCACCTCCAACCCATACATTTTATTCCACCCGACTTTTCTCCATCGACCATTGCATTTCTGAAACTTAAACATGTCTGAAACAAGACTGCGCTTGTCCCTTTCAATTAAGATCATTGGAAACCTTTTTCTTTAAAAAAAAAAACACATCTGATGCAATCAAAATTAGACTTCCGTTTCCGGTCCCTCGAGCAAGGAAGCGACTTCGACGTCTGCATGGCTTCAACATTTTAAGTATTTTTTCCAATTTGTGTCTTTGTCAAATTTCCGCTAGTTATTTCATTGTGTTTGTGTTCTGTGTGTTTTCGAGTTAATCTTGGTTTGCAATTCGCAAACCTGTATATAATTAAAACGTTTTCTGCTCGCACCGCATGTGCGGCCTGCTAACTTGAGGCTTCACTCACCCAAGCGGTGTTTTGTGTATTTAAGTTCTTTCCTTCGCTGTATTGCTTATTTCTTAGATTTCCATTTCTCCCCCTAACTTCCCCGAAAATCTATCCTTTGTTTAACGTTCCATATACAAAAACAAACAAACAAACAAAACAACAACAAACAAACAAAAAATATATAATTTCCTTCTCTCCTCACCCCGCCCCCTTTATCTCCTTCTCTTCAACCTCTTCCTTCCATCTCCAACCGTAACTCGCCCTTCCAATTCTAGTTTTCTTCATCTCATTGAACCTCATTTAACATTTTAACATTTAACCTCATTTAATATTTAACCTCATCTCATTTAACATCTCAATTAACATTTAATTTAACCTTTCTCCTTTCTCTGATGCATGCCCTTACTTCAGGGATTTTTCCCAGATTGGTTTTCGCAGTTTTGTTTAAATATGTTTAAACTGTCCCCTGCAGTATTTTATTCAATGGTTTACTACAACATGCTTTTTTTTCCTTTTTTTTTTTTTTTTTTTTTTGTATACAAGATCGAGGCTCGTGAAAGAGCGAAAGGCTTTTTTCGATTTAAAGAGCGATTTAAAAGGCTTTTTTCAATTTCCTCTTCAAATCATTCCAATTCAAAAAAAAATTCAATCTCTTACAGTCAATCCTCCCCACATTCTCTAAAGTCACCTTCATTCCACCCCTCCTCTCTCGTTCTCAAATGGATCTCTGACTTGAAAATCACAATAAACCCAAGTTGTAATAAATGTTCGTTTTTCATAAATCGTCCACTTTCTAAACTCCCCCCTCAACCCTCCCATCCCAAACTCCCCCCTCACCTCTCCCCTCTTAATCTCCCGCCTCACCCCTCCCCTTAAAAACTCCCCCCTTACCCCCCCCCTTCAAAACTCCCCCCTCAGCCCTCCCCTTCAAACACCCCCTCACCTCTCCCCTTCAAAACTCCTCCTCACCCCTCCCCTTCAAAACTCCTCCTCACCCCTCCCCACTCACCCCTCCTCTTCAAATCTCCCCCCTACCACCTCCTCCTCAAAGCTGCCTCCTCTCCACTTCCGTTCCCTTCCATCACATACCTCCACCTCCTCCAACCTTCGACTATGCTCTGGCCCACCCTCCTCAAACAACACCTCACTGTGCCTCTTCCCATCAGCATCAAACCTTTTGTCCTCCTCATCCTTCCTTATCTCCTAACTCTTCTGCAATTTCCGACACAGGATCAACAGCTCTCCCTACCTCCCCCTCTCATCCCTCATCTAACCCTACCGCTCCCCTCCCCTGTCATGTTCCCGATGCTCCCCTCCCTCTTCCTTAACGGTATGGACCTCAAATATCCGGGGCCTTCGCTCAAACCTGACTGATCTCTCCATACAGGTTGCCTCTGACAAACCTGATGTAATCTGCTTAATGGAAACTTTCCTCCTTCAAGATGTCTCTGATTCTTTAATATCTCTTCCTGGTTACTCCCTCCTCCGGTATGATAGACCTGAGCCTCGTCTTGGTGGTGGGGTTGCTATCTTTATCAAAAACTCTCTTCCTCACTCTCCATGCACTGCCCTCTCTCCACCCCACCCCCAGGAGTACCTCTGGCTTCGGCTGCCTTTCCGCTCCCACCTTTTGTTCATATGTGTTCTGTCCCGTCCTCCAAACAGTGATGACTCCATTTACATGGATCATTAGAAACCTTTCTACCGACTCCTCTCCAGCCTTGCTCCCCCAGCTCTATCTGTGCTCTGTCCCCCAAATATTCCTACAGGTCGCACAAGATCTGCCAGCAACCCTCTTCTGGTGAAATTGCCAAATTCAAGACTCTCTGCTCACCTTCACTCCTTCATTCCTCTTTTCTCCCACCTCTGGAATAAACTCGCTCACTCTCTTCAATCCCACTCCTCCCTCCAGGTCTTTAAAACAGCTGTTCACCACCATCTCTTATCTTCCCCCATCCAAAACCCTGATCTCTTCTACCACCGTTAATTCACCCCAAATCCACTTTTTTTTTGAAATACCGACTTTTTTCTTTCCTGGAAGTTCCAGCAGTGTCCATGTGTTTTATACTCCCCCCCCCCCCCGCCTCCATGCCGCCTTCTCATGCCTCCTCCCCCCACGCCCTCTCCCTCCCACAGATCTTCTGTTGTCCCTGCTTTCTGCTGTTGTACTTGTGTGCTTCCCTCTCTCTCCCCCATCTTGTCTCCCGCTCCCTTTTTTGTATGTTTTGTGTGTCCGTTCGTTGTTCTTTTTTATGATTGATGTTAGCTCTTACACGAGCCTCGATCTTGTATACAAAAAAAAAAAAAATCCAATTGAGCCCTCATGGGAAGAGTATGTAAATTGCACGCCATCATATGATACATCATGTGTGTCCAGGTTGACTAGATAGCTCAGGGGTAACATATGCTCGCTAGTCGGGGTTTGCTCCCCAAACCTACTAGAAACTGTCATCATGGTGCTTCACGGGCAAGGTGTTTGGCTTTGCAGTGCTTTTCACTGAAGGAGTTTGTCATCCATCGGATGGGAATTCAAGCTGGACCCATTCATTGTCTGTCAGTATTGGTTGCTGCTGGTGGATGTTCAAGACCCCACGGTGTTTCTAATGAAGCGTAGGCAGCTTATGCACACAAAATAATGGACCATGTGATCCTGAATTATGTTCTATCTTGTTTCATTATCAAACTCGATATTTCAAATACATTCTCAACTAGAAGTAAATAATTTAAACTGTCTTCTTGGTCTTTCCCACCTTCCGACGTCACCGGCGCTCTTCCTCTAACTGGCAACCCCCATTTAAGTCGTGTTTTGGCGCCTTCCTCCCTGATTGGCCGAAGGTTCGCGCCTTCCGCACCAACCAATCACCCGTTCCCTGGGCGTGGCTATTGCTTGCCATGTTGCTTGTTGCTAGGCCAGCTGGTGGTGTGGCTGGCAGCGGCCCCATCGGCGGTGCCCCGATCTGGCCTCCTGCCTGTTTTCTTCCAAAGTCATTGTGGTGGAGGGGAATTATTTACTGTGGTGCACTAATGGACTTATCTAAGTGTCTACAAGAATGTGTTGCCATAAGGGACACAGCTATGATCACCAGGTCTAACACACAGGGGTCTTATCTTCGTCCCTACAACTATTTAACACATGAACATCCTTGTATGTTCACAGGTATACACTTAACCCGACAAACCGCCGAACACACAGAACGTATTACAGGTAGATTCGCTATCCCGACAGACGAAGCATGATACCTATTCAGATCTACCTGGCTCTAGATATTCCTCTACCCAAATTCATAACATTATGTTCTATCTTGTTTCATTATCAAACTAGATATTTCAAATACATTCTCAACTAGAAGTAAATTATTTAAACTGTCCACCCTGCTAATCCAGAACCCAGGGTGATGCCCCACATTTTAATACTCCATTGCTTCATAGGCCAATGTGTATTTCTGAGCTAAAGCTAACAATATGTACTTGATACAAACAATTGTCTTGTAAAAGAGATGAAAATTCTGCAGTTTTATCGTTGAAGTCTTTGAAGGTGTTTGGAAAATGTATATTGTATACGTACCGTTGAGTAGGCTCTACCCAGAGAACTCATTGCCAAGAAGAGTCCACTTTTCACTCCAGAAATACTCACGACTCCTCGATCTACCGTAGAAATTTCCAGGAGGCCTTTAAGAGTTCCGTGCACCAAAAGCAGCAGGGAAGGGAGAGATAGCAAAAGGGTTAGAGGTCACCATCAATGCCTCCGAGTAAATTGAATGGTATCATGTAATGAATAAAGCATTTTCTTTTTGCTTGGTGTAATCCTCCCATGTGGGTGCTTCAAGTTAGCCTGCACCTTTTGTGACTTGACTATTTCATATGTATAGTTCTTCCACCATGATATCGTTGGGGCAACGGGTCTGCTAATGTGGACCAGCCGCGCCGAAGCAATGTGCTTAGCTAATTGGGCGAATTCAAGGAAATGACGCTCAAGCGGGTATCGTGCCTCCCCTCGTCGGAACCCAAATCCGGTCTATTAAAACGCAAGTTTCATACATTTTATCTCCCCCAAGGATTTACCCTAAATGGGCCGAAACGTTTTCACAAGCACGAGGTAATGGAGGTTATCAAGCGAAGTGTGTACTTAAGGAATGAAAGTTTATTGAAAGGAGACACAGGATGATGAAAATGGGAAATCCCTAGATGAAAGGCAGACAGGTACCAATGAATGAATAAATAAATACACTTGACGATCATGTAAAATGAAAAGCAATTAACACAAAGTAATTTCCCCAAGACGCTGCAAAACGCATTCATGCACAAAGGGGAGAAACTGGGCAAGGTCTCGAGGGATAAGGGTGGGCAGGTCTCAAACGAAGCATGGGGAAGGACTGCAGGATGGCACAGGTCAGTACTGCGGCATCCGTGAAGACAGGCTTACTCCAGGCTGAGGCCCTGAACCGGAGAAAGCGCAAGCGTTCCGGCTCCGACCATCTCCATTTGCCCCACGTTGAGTCACTCGGCTTCAAAGAGGGTGAGAGGAGAGGATCCAATGCAGGAGAAAAGAGCAAGAAGAGCGAGAGGACGAACGAGTCTTATCAACCTTTTAACACTGACTCCCACGGTCATGCACTGTGCTTTTGAATGTTCCTTGCTCATGCCCAGGCACTAGCCAATAACGTGGCACATCACCGCCGCCATCGTGACATCATTTTGACAAAGTGTTGCCACTGGAGCTGCCAAGACCAATGACGTGACACTTTGCAGTTTCGATGGCAGTTTTTTTTTTTTTAACGATTTCCGTTCACAAATCATGATCTCCAGCACATCACGTGCTTTTCACCGCCATCTTGATAATACACAGAATACTTTTGCAACCATGACGTGCACTTCACAAAGGACTTGCCAGATGTTCTGACCAGTCCACAATCTTTCAACGATCTGTCGTTCATTTATCATTACCCTGTGGTGCTGTGCACACACGATTCGTTTGCCAAGAAGGTAGGCCACAACGCGTTGTACAAACTGAAATGCTTTATTAACAGCTCGCACGTAAGCACTGGGCGGGCTCGACTATCGAGCCCGCATATATGTCCCGAGGCCACGCCTTGCCCCTGGGCGTGGCCGGTCGGCCGAAAGGCAGGACATGTCCTCAGTTCCACCCTGCGCCTCATGACGCCTTCGCTCCGGGCGTGGAAGCGCAGCTCGGGCCACCCACTGGTGCACGGAGTTATTGCCCACTGACAATGTGTCCACCACATGCGCCCCCCCAGAATTCCCACGCACCTGAAGGGTGAGCTTGCGGGGAAGCCGGATGACCCGGCCGAAACGCCCTCTGGCGATGCGTGCAGGGCTGGGGGTAGCGGGATGGTGGGGCAGTGGGGTGCCGGGGGTCTGACCGCCGGGGGGCAGCCTCGACGCGGAGGCAGAGCTGCTTGCGGGGGGTGGTCCAGATCGAGGCGATCCACGGAGATACGATCTGGAGTACCGCCGATGTCCACGGTGAAATGTTTGTCCCCGGTCTCCAGCACGCGGAAGGGCCCGTCATACGGGGGCCGCAGCGGTGCCCGGTGGGCGTCGTGCCGGACGAAAACATACTCCGCCATGCGAAGCTCCGGGGCGACGGGCAACCGTGGTGTGCCGTCGGCACCGGGGCGAACCTCCTGGCGGTCTCCTGCAGGGTGGAGCGCTGTTGCGCCGCGGACCAAGGAGCCGTGGAGTCGGGAATAAATTCGGTGGTGAAATGTTTGTCCCCGGTCTCCAGCACGCGGAAGGGCCCGTCATACGGGGGCCGCAGCGGTGCCCGGTGGGCGTCGTGCCGGACGAAAACGTACTCCGCCGTGCAAAGCTCCAGGGCGACGTGGGAGGACGGGCAACCGTGGTGTGCCGTCGGCACCGGGGCGAACCTCCTGCCGGTCTCCTGCAGGGTGGAGCGCTGTTGCGCCGCGGACCAAGGAGCCGTGGAGTCGGGGATAAATTCGCCCAGCACCCGCAGCCGTTGTCCGAAGACCAGCTCCGCCGAGGACACGAGCAGGTCGTCCTTGGGCACCGTCCTGAGGCCCAGCAGGACCCAGGGGAGCCTGTCGGCCCAGCTGCCATCGCGGAGGCTGGCCCGGAGCGCGGCCTTCATTGAGCGATGAAAGCGCTCGCACAGGCCATTGGCCTGGGGGTGGTAGGCCGTGGTGCGGTGCAGCTTGAGGCCGAGCTCTTGCGCCACCGCTCCCCAGAGCTCCGAGGTGAACTGGGGGCCGCGGTCGGATGAGATGTCCGAGGGGGCACCGAACCGGGCAACCCACGTGGCAATGAAGGCTTGCGCGACGTCAGCCGCAGCCGTCGCCGCCAATGGCACGGCCCTCGGCCACCGGGTGGTGCGGTCCACCATGGTGAGGAGGTGGGTGAAACCCCGCGAGGGGGGCAGAGGTCCCACCAAGTCGACGTGGACGTGGTCGAACCGACGCTCGGGCACCGTAAACGGGGCCAATGGGGCCTGGGTGTGGCGGTGGACCTTTGCGCGCTGGCACGCGAGGCAAGTCCTGGCCCAGTCGCGGACGTTCTTCCTGAGGCCATGCCAGACGAACTTCACCGCGACGAGCTTCTGGGAGGCCTTCCTGCCCAGGTGGGACAGGCCGTGGATGGCGTCAAAAACCGGGCGCTGCCAACCAGCGGGCACGATAGGGCGAGGCCGGCCGAGGGAGACGTCGCACAAGAGGGCAGTGCCCGCGACGTCGAATGGCACCTCGGTGACTCGGAGGCCCTTGACAGCGGTCCGCAAGGCCTGGACGTCGGGGTCGGCGGTCTGGTCCTCCGCCATCCGGGCATAGTCGATCCCGAGGTGGACCGCATGTGCGACAGACCGGGAAAGGCAATCCGCCACCGGGTTGTCCTTACCCGTGACGTGACGGATGTCCGTCGTGTACTCGGAAGCGGCAGAGAGGTGACGTTGCTGCCGGGCCGACCATGCCTCGGCGACCTTGGCCATCACAAAAACAAGGCGCTTGTGATGGACGAAAGCCGTGAACGGGCGGCCCTCGAGCAGATGGTGGAAGTGTCGGACCGCCAGGTGCAGCCCGAGCAGCTCACGGTCGAAGGTGCTGTAGCGGCTTTTGTGAGGGCGAAGCTGCCGGCTAAAAAACGCCAGCGGCTGCCAAGCACCACTCACCCACTGCTCGTGCACCACGCCCACCGAGTAGTCCGACGCGTTGGTGGTGAGGGCGATTGATGCATCAGGTGCCGGGTGTGCCAGCATGGTGGCGTTGGCCAAGGCCAGCTTTGTGCCCGCAAACACCGCGGCCATTGGATCCGTCCAGGCGATGTCACATTTGCCCGGCTTCCCCCGGAGGGCCTCGTGCAGGGGGCGCAGGAGCTGGGCGACGCGGGGCACGAAGCGGTGATAAAAATTCACCATGCCCAGGAAATCCTGGAGCCCCTTGATCGTGCGGGGGTGCGGGAAACACCTGACCGCCTCCACCTTGGCCGGTAAAGGGATGGTCCCGTGCCTGGTGATGCGGTGCCCCAAGAAGTCGATGGCGGTGACGCCGAAACGGCACTTCGCGGGGTTGATTATTAGGCCATGCTGGCCCAGGCGTTCGAAGAGCATGCGGAGGTGGAGCAGGTGCTCCTCCCAGGACGCGCTCGCGACTAGGATGTCGTCCAGGTAGACGTAGATGAAAGGTAAGTCGCGCAAGACGCTGTCCATGAGCCGCCGGAACGCCTGGGCCGCATTTTTCAACCCAAAAGGCATCCGCAGGAACTCAAAGAGGCCGAAAGGGGTGATGACGGCCGTCTTTGGTACATCGTCCGGTTGTACAGGGACCTGGTGGTAGCCCCGGATGAGGTCCACCTTGGAGAAAACGGTCGTGTTTGCCAACCGGGTGGAAAAGTCCTGAATATACGGGACCGGGTAGTGGTCGGGGGTGGTGGCGTAGTTGAGCCGGTGGTAGTCACCGCACGGCCGCCATCCGCCACCGGGCTTGGGCTCAATGTGCAGAGGAGAGGCCCATGCGCTGTTGGAGCGCCGTATGATGCCCAGCCGCTCCAGCGTGGCGAACTCTGCTTATGCCACGGCGAGGTTCGTGGGGTTGAGGCGGCGCGCCCGGGCGTAGACCGGTGGTCCGACGGTGGGGATATGGTGCTCCACCCCATGTTTGACGGCCACCGCTGAAAAGGTGGGCCGTGTGAGTGCCGGGAAACTGGTGAGGAGGCGGGTAAACTCGTCTGCTGCCGGAAGCGTACAGACTAACCTCGCCAGGACAGAACCGCTCAGCAAGCCGCTTGGTAAGCTGCTCGGTGAGCCACTCAGCGAGCTGCTCAACGAGCCACTCAGCGAACAAGCGAGTGAGCTGAAGGTTTTGGCCTGGACGAGACGTCGACGCTTAACGTCCACAAACAGCCCATGCTCACAAAGGAAGTCCGCACCGAGCAGGGCCATTGGCACGCTGGCGGTGACGAAAGACCATTGGAAGCACTGCCCTCCGAACCGCAGTGAGAGGCAACGCTTCCCGAATGTGCGGATGGGTGTTCCGTTGGCGGCGAGCAAGGCGGGGCCCCGGCCCGCGGCTTGCTTGTCGGACGCGGAGGCAGGGAGGACGCTTACCTGCGCTCCCGTGTCGCACAGAAAACGACGACCAGACGAGGTGTCCATGATGAACAGGAGGCTGCCGGAATGGCCGACGCTCATGGCCGCAAGTGAGCGCCGGCCCGGTCGTTTCCCGACCCGTCAAAAGAACACGGCGGGCGGCACGATCTAGCCTTGCGGCCGAACCTGGCATGATAGTAGCACCAGGTTTGCGGTGGTGGCTGCCGCGTTGGCCGTGCCGGCGGCAGTGGTGGTGGCGGCGGCGGTAGTGGGCAGGGCATAGCAGCGGCTACGAGGGAAGCAAGGGGCGCTGTAGCCTCTGCACCGGGATCCACTACGGCAGTACCGTACACCGACCGCGTGTCGCAGGCCGCAAAAAAATTGTCGGCCTCTCCGGTCAGGGCGCGGGGTTTGGTTAATTTCGAACCGGCCAGCGCGAGCCGCACCTGCACAGGTAGCTGGTGGAGGAAAAGCGCTCGGAACAGGAAATCCGGGCGCTGGTCTCCAAGAAGGGACAGCATAAAATCCATCCGAATGGACGGTCGTGTTTCGGCGAGGGCGGGAAGGTCCAGGAGGCGGTCGGCACATTCAACCTCCGTGAGCCCGAACGTGGCGAGGAGGAGATGTTTGAGCACCGCGTACTTATGGTCGCCCGGCGGGCGACGAAGGATGGACACGACGCGAGCGGCAGTGCCGGGCCCGAGGGCGGCGACCACGTGGTAGTACATGGTCTCGTCCGCCGTGATGCCCCGGAGCTGGAATTGAGCTTCGGCCTGCACAAACCAAACGTCGGCCTGTGCTTCCCAGAACTCCGGGAGTTTGATGGCGACAGCGTTGGTAGCCATGGCGCGTTCAAGGGTCAGCTACGGCTGAACCAGTCGGGGTCACCAGTGTGGTGCTGTGCACACACGATTCGTTTGCCAAGAAGGTAGGCCACAACGCGTTGTACAAACTGAAATGCTTTATTACCAGCTCGCACGTAAGCACTGGGCGGGCTCGACTATCGAGCCCGCATATATGTCCCGAGGCCACGCCTTGCCCCCGGGCGTGGCCTGTCGGCCGAAAGGCGGGGCATGTCCTCAGTTCCACCCTGCGCCTCGTGACGCCTTCGCTCCGGGCGTGGCCGAGGCTGCGCTTCCACGCCCGGACGCTCGCGCCACCCACTGGTGCGCGGAATTATTGCCCACTGACAATGTGTCTGCCACAACCCACAACATAAAGTGAAAGTTAACCTTGAACCACCTATGTATAAATGTAGGGTGTTGGTTTGTGTTGCGGAAGTACGAGTAATATGTTTTCATTTTAGTGAGAATAGAAAAGGCTCGGTGAATGCAACTCAATTTTCTGCCATGACAGGTGTCTCACCTTAAGGGGTATGGCAGATGGCCATACTGTTTTCACTCAAGCCATTAATTTATTTTATGAAAGCAAAATGTCAGTAGATAGCTCATGTTGAGTTGTGTTACACTCGTGGGGTGGATTGTTTAATGATTGAACACTCGTGGGGCTGGGCTTGCAATGACGAGAAGCTGTGATCGTTTGGGGTGTATTTTACGTGAAATTCCGGGCCGGCTGTGAAACCAGATTTGCACTTTTCTTTCTTCCTTCCTTTCGACTTCATTTTTATTCTTTTGTTAAAAAACAAACAAAGATCTTCCTTATCGACCTTCTCCCTCCCACCGGAGCTCTACATAATTGAATAGAGAAAGAACCTCTGGGAAGAAAAAAAAAAGGGCACAAGAGGAGGAAGAAGAATGCGTCGGGTCGATGGAGAAAGGCGAAAATGAATGCAGCATGTACGGTACCAAGTTTTGATGAGAAACGGCCTGTGTGACCTTTTTGAGGATTTGATTAATCTCTCTGAAGGCTGCCTGTTGGAGGGACAGTCGGTGCAGGAGAGATTTGGGTGGAGGAGGGTTTTCTCATTGCACGTGGGATCGTGAGGAAAAGTGGGGGAGGGAGCAGAAGCTTTTGCTCCTCATCAAGTTTCGTCTGAGCTGGCCGGAGGCAACGTGCGGCTTCATGGTCTTGCAGGAACTGCTCTGGGCAAGTCGTTCGTGGAGTTTGAGGACACCCATTTGACTCTCTTTTTCTCGCGGTCCCTCTGTGCTGTCTTTCCCTCGCGGTCCCTCTGTACTGTCTTTCCCTCGTGGTCCCTCTGTGCTGTCTTTCCCTCGTGGTCCCTCTGTACTGTCTTTCCCTCGTGGTCCCCCTGTGCTGCCTCCCTCGCGGTCCCTCTGTGCTGTCTTTCCCTCGCGGTCCCTCTGTACTGTCTTTCCCTCGCGGTCCCTCTGTGCTGTCTTTCCCTCGTGGTCCCTCTGTACTGTCTTTCCCTCGTGGTCCCCCTGTGCTGCCTCCCTCGCGGTCCCCCTGTGCTGTCTTTCCCTCGTGGTCCCCCTGTGCTGTCTTTCCCTCGTGGTCCCCCTGTGCTGTCTTTCCCTCGCGGTCCCCCTGTGCTGTCTTTCCCTCGCGGTCCCCCTGTGCTGTCTTTCCCTCGCGGTCCCCCTGTGCTGTCTTTCCCTCGCGGTCCCCCTGTGCTGTCTTTCCCTCGCGGTCCCCCTGTGCTGTCTTTCCCTCGCGGTCCCCCTGTACTGTCTTTCCCTCGCGGTCCCCCTGTACTGGCTTTCCCTCGCGGTCCCACTGTGCTGTCTTTCCCTCGCGGTCCCACTGTGCTGTCTTTCCCTCGCGGTCCAACTGTGCTGTCTTTCCCTCGCGGTCCCACTGTGCTGTCTTTCCCTCGCGGTCCCACTGTGCTGTCTTTCCCTCGCGGTCCCACTGTGCTGTCTTTCCCTCGCGGTCCCACTGTGCTGTCTTTCCCTCACGGTCCCACTGTGCTGTCTTTTCCTCGTGGTCCCTCTGTGCTGTCTTTCCCTCGCGGTCCCACTGTGCTGTCTTTCCCTCGCGGTCCCACTGTGCTGTCTTTCCCTCGCGGTCCCACTGTGCTGTCTTTCCCTCGCGGTCCCACTGTGCTGTCTTTCCCTCGCGGTCCCACTGTGCTGTCTTTCCCTCGCGGTCCCACTGTGCTGTCTTTCCCTCGCGGTCCCACTGTGCTGTATTTCCCTCGCCTCTGTGCTGTCTTTCCCTCGTGGTGCCCTTGTGCTGTCTTTCCCTCGCGGTACCACTGTGCTGTCTTTCCCTCGCGGTCCCACTGTGCTGTCTTTCCCTCGCGGTCCCACTGTGCTGTCTTTCCCTCGTGGTCCCACTGTGCTGTCTTTCCCTCGCGGTCCCACTGTGCTGTCTTTCCCTCGCGGTCCCTCTGTGCTGTCTTTCCCTCGCGGTCCCACTGTGCTGTCTTTCCCTCGCGGTCCCACTGTGATGTCTTTCCCTCGCGGTCCCACTGTGCTGTCTTTCCCTCGCGGTCCCACTGTGCTGTCTTTCCCTCGCGGTCCCACTGTGCTGTATTTCCCTCGCCTCTGTGCTGTCTTTCCCTCGTGGTGCCCTTGTGCTGTCTTTCCCTGGCGGTCCCCCTGGGCTGTCTTTCCCTCGCGGTCCCTCTGTGCTGTCTTTCCCTCGCGGTCCCTCTGTGCTGTCTTTCCCTCGCGGTCCCTCTGTGCTGTCTTTCCCTCGCGGTCCCTCTGTGCTGTCTTTCCCTCGCGGTCCCCCTGTGCTGTCTTTCCCTTGCGGTCCCTCTGTGCTGTCTTTCCCTCGTGGTGCCCTTGTGCTGTCTTTCCCTGGCGGTCCCCCTGGGCTGTCTTTCCCTCGCGGTCCCTCTGTGCTGTCTTTCCCTCGCGGTCCCCCTGTGCTGTCTTTCCCTCGCGGTCCCACTGTACTGTCTTTCCCTCGCTGTCCTCTCTCCCCCTCACCATTCGCCTCTGTACTGTCTTTCCCTCGCGGTCCCAACTGTACTGTCTTTCCCTCGCGGTCCCAACTGTACTGTCTTTCCCTCGCGGTCCCTCTGTACTCTCTTTCCCTCACGGTCCCTCTGTGCTGTCTTTCCCTCGCGGTCCCTCTGTGCTGTCTTTCCCTCGCGGTCCCTCTGTGCTGTCTTTCCCTCGCGGTCCCTCTGTGCTGTCTTTCCCTCGCGGTCCCTCTGTGCTGTCTTTCCCTCGCGGTCCCTCTGTACTGTCTTTCCCTCGCGGTCCCAACTGTACTGTCTTTCCCTCGCTGTCCCACTGTGCTGTCTTTCCCTCGCGGTCCCTCTGTGCTGTCTTTCCCTCGCGGGTCCCCCTGTGCTGTCTTTCCCTCGCGGGGCCCCCTGTGCTGTCTTTCCCTCGCGGTCCCCAGCTCTTTCACGAGCCTCGATTCAGTATTTAAAAAAAAAGAAAAAAGAAAAGAAAAGAGAATAGTGGAGGGGAGGTGCCACCCTCGGGACACGTGGTTGGGGCGAGGCAGCCAGGACACCATCTGAAACAGGCCTGAATTCCCTTCCCCTCCCCCATCCTCTTCTCTTCCCCTTCCTCTCCTCTCCTCGCTTACCCCCTCCTCAACCTCCCCCTCCACTTCCTTTACATCTTGGCGAATACTTCTTTGTTATTTTGCTACTATCTCCCTCCCCTTTGGGATTAGCTAGGGATACCGGGTGGGTCGTTTAATTGTCTTGTCTGTATTGTCTTGGTGCCTGTCTGTCCTTTAATTACTTGATCTTTGCCACTGCATATCAGTGGGATTTCTTTTCCTTATGATTTATCTTTTCCTTGGTGTTGTACCCTGTGTTTTTTTTCTTGATTTAGAGTAAAGCATTTGCATTTATTCCCTTGTTTTGAATTTGCATTGCATATCTCGATTGGCATACTGTGTGTTGAATTTTGGGAGGGTGTAAAATTGCGTCAGCATTTGGATGGTAGCTTCGCTCGGTCACTTCTGCCTGCTCATATGGCGCGACCCGCCCACGGGGAACGTATTGGTCTCCCGAGCACATCGATTAGGATCTTCGGAGCAATAGGCATTATCCTGAGCCCTTCACAGAAGGGCCAGGTCGTAACAGTAGATACACATTTCCCAAGTGTTGGATGGTAAAGCAAACCAAAATTTGTACTTTTTTTAAAGGAAATTGAATGAGTTTCATGTCAATACTGGCATTGTTGTTGTCTATCAGTCTTTGATTCAAAGTATTCTTACCTTCAATTTGATATGTACATTTGCTAATTTGTCAAAAGAGAATGCTACATTTTGGAGAGATCCAGGAAGATTGCTCAGCGTCTAATACGGACAAACGTTCCTTCAATTTGTACATTGTATGAAAAACGTGCTTCGTACATTTTATTGAAGGTTCACAGGACCATCAAGCAAGAGCCATCATAGCCATTTCATGTTTGTTTTTCTTTGAACCATTCAGCCAATCGCCTTCGTGCTCCACTTAGGTTGTACTGTCATTTCAGACAGTCATTTGTGCCAAATTCAATTGACATGTTAATGCTAATGCAACATGGAGCTCATACTCTAGGTCCCCCATCTTTTGGGTGGTCTAAACAATAGATTTGTGTCATATGAAAGCTAAATCTTGAACTGTTTTTTAAATATCGTGGGCACGAGCCAAGTTACCGACATGGTTGCCATGGCAAGACAATTGAGCCAATCACCGCCGTTATCTAATCACGTTGAGATAATGTCATGACCAATATATATCTGCAATATGAAAGCTAACTGTTCAATTGTTTTTGAAATATCGCACACACAAGCCAAGTTCTCCTCACCCCTCACACTCAAACCTTCCCCCACATCCCACACACTCATACGTTCACACTCACTCACCCCTGCAAAGCCTCCCCTTTCCCCTGCAAAGCCTCCCCTTTCCCCTGCAAAGCCTCCCCTTTCCCCTGCAAAGCCTCCCCTTTCCCCTGCAAAGCCTCCCCTTTCCCCTGCAAAGCCTCCCCTTTCCCCTGCAAAGCCTCCCCTTTCCCCTGCAAAGCCTCCCCTTTCCCCTGCAAAGCCTCACCTTTCCCCCTGCAAATCCTCCCCTTTCCCCTGCAAAGCCTCACCTTTCCCCTGCAAAGCCTCACCTTTTCCCTGAAAAGCCTCACCTTGCCCCTACAAAGCCTCACCTTTCCCCTGCAAAGCCTCATCTTTCCCCTGCAAAGCCTCACCATTCCCCTGCAAAGCCTCCCCTTTCCCCTGCAAGTCCTCATCTTGCCCCTGCAAAGCCTCACCCTCCTCCCTGCAAAGCCTCATCTTTCCCCTGCAAATCCTCACCCTGCCCCTTGCAAATCCTCACCTTTCCCCTGCAAATCCTCATCTTTCCCCTACAAAGCCTCAACTTGCCCCTGCATAACCTCATCTTGCCCCTGCAAAGCCTCATCTTGCCCCTGCAAAGCCTCATTTTGCCCCTGCAAATCCTCACTTTGCTCCTGCAAAACCTCACCTTTCCCCTGCAAAGCCTCACCTTGCCCCTGTAAAGCCTCACCTTGCACCTGCAAAGCCTCACTTTGCTCCTGCAAATCCTCACCTTTCCCCTGCAAAGCCTCACCTTTCCCCTGCAAAGCCTCCCCATGCCCCTGCAAAGCCTCACCCCCCCCCCCCCGCCTGCAAAGCCTCACCTTGCCTTGCAAAGCCTCATCTTGCCCATGCAAATCCTCATCTTGCTTCTGCAAATCCTCATCTTGCCCCTGCAAAGCCTCACCCACCCCTTCAAAGCCTCACCCACCCCTTCAAAGCCTCACCCACCCCGCAAAGCCTCACCCACCCCTCAAAGCCTCACCTTGCCCCTGCAAAGCATCACCCACCCCTCAAACTCTCACCATTCCCTGCAAATCCTCACCTTTCCCCTGCAAATCCTCACCTTTCCCCTGCAAATCCTCACCTTTCCCCTGCAAAGCCTCACCTTTCCCCTGCAAAGCCTCACCCCCCCCTTTTTCCCTGAAAAGCCTCACCTTGCCCCTACAAAGCCTCACCTTTCCCCTGCAAAGCCTCATCTTTCCCCTGCAAAGCCTCACCATTCCCCTGCAAAGCCTCCCCTTTCCCCTGCAAAACCTCACTTTTCCCCTGCAAGTCCTCATCTTGCCCCTGCAAAGCCTCACCTTCCCCTGCAAATCCTCTCCTTTCCCCTGCAAATCCTCACCTTTCCCCCTGCAAATCCTCCCCTTTCCCCTGCAAAGCCTCACCTTTCCCCTGCAAAGCCTCACCTTTCCCCTGCAAAGCCTCACCTTTCCCCTGCAAAGCCTCACCTTTCCCCTGCAAAGCCTCCCCTTTCCCCTGCAAAGCCTCCCCTTTCCCCTGCAAAGCCTCCCCTTTGCCCTGCAAAGCCTCCCCTTTCCCCTGCAAAGCCTCCCCTTTCCCCTGCAAAGCCTCCCCTTTCCCCTGCAAAGCCTCCCCTTTCCCCTGCAAAGCCTCACCTTCCCCTGCAAAGCCTCACCTTCCCCTGCAAAGCCTCACCTTTCCCCTGCAAAGCCTCACCTTTTCCCTGAAAAGCCTCACCTTGCCCCTACAAAGCCTCACCTTTCCCCTGCAAAGCCTCATCTTTCCCCTGCAAAGCCTCACCATTCCCCTGCAAAGCCTCCCCTTTCCCCTGCAAAACCTCACTTTTCCCCTGCAAGTCCTCATCTTGCCCCTGCAAAGCCTCACCCTCCTCCCTGCAAAGCCTCATCTTTCCCCTGCAAATCCTCACCCTGCCCCTTGCAAATCCTCACCTTTCCCCTGCAAATCCTCATCTTTCCCCTACAAAGCCTCAACTTGCCCCTGCAAAGCCTCACCTTTCCCCTGCAAAGCCTCACCTTTCCCCTGCAAAGCCTCACCTTTCCCCTGCAAAGCCTCACCATTCCCCTGCAAAGCCTCACCCACCCCTGCAAAGCCTCACCCACCCCTGCAAAGCCTCACCTTGCCCCTGCAAACCCTCACCCACCCCTCAAAGCCTCACCTTGCCCCTGCAAAGCCTCACCCACCCCTCAAAGCCTCACCTTTCCCCTGCAAAGCCTCACCCACCCCTCAAAGCCTCACCTTGCCCCTGCAAAGCCTCACCCACCCCTGCAAACTTCCCCCACTCCCATCCTGCACAATCCCAATGCCCCCCTCCCCCCAAATCTCTAACTGTGCGGACCTCAAACATCCGAGATCACTCTAACGGGGAGTCTAACCTGATCAATCCAGGCCACTGCCGATTAACCAGACGTCATTTGTTTAGCAGAATCCTTCCTCCCACACGACATCCCCGACTCCTCATTGTCTCTCCCAGGCTATTGTCTCCTCCGATTCGATAGGCCTGAACCACGCTCCAGCTGCAGAGTTGCACTTTACACTGATAACTCAATTTTTCACTGTCCATGCACTGATATTACACCTCCCATTCCCCAGGGGTACATCTGGCTGCGACTTCCACTCCACTCCACTCCCACCTGTTGTTCATCTGCATGTTGTCGCTTCCTCCCAACAGTGATGACTCCATATACATCTCTCTGCCAGGTTACATGCACAAACATGCACAAACTTTTAACCACTCATCCCAACTCTGTATTCCTCATATGTGGCAATGTTAATTGCCACCATGAAACTTGGCTGGGTGTTGCTACCTCTCTCACCAGCCATGGCACTTTAGCAAAGGACTTATGTGACTCCATGGGACTGATTCAATATGTAAAGTTTCCAACCTGGATTTCTCCCAATGGCAAATCCTCCCTTCTGGACTTGGTCATGACCAACTTTTCTGCAAATGTCTCCTGCTCTTCCTCTGCCCCCAATTGGTTCATCTGATCATATGTTTGTGAAAGTTAACATCTCTCTGGATAGTCTCAGAGAGCTGCCTCAACACGGGCAAGTCTGGTATTTCATTTAAGCAGATTGGCAGGATGTACAAGTTGCCATCTCTCTTCAGGACTGGTCCTCCCATATCTGCTGCTCATGATATGAACAAAGCATGGGAATTCTTCCACAGAAACGTGCCCTCTCTCGTGCATAGATTCAACCCATGTCGTCTTAAATTATCCAACGTCTCTTTCTGCCCATGGTACTCTGAATCCTCTGGTGAGGCAGTTGTGCTGCAACAACTTGCTTTCTCTTCCTGGAAGGCAAATCCAATCGAAGGCAACCTCAGTTCATTCCAAAACGTCCGCAACAAATCTGTGTCTACTCCCACGAGAGCAAGAAAACAACATCTGTTCAACCTCAAGAAAAACAACTTTTACACTTGACTCTCTGTTTTAAAACCTCGTGGTGTCTTGTTAAGTTCATCTCTGGTGAATGCTCTCCTTCCATCCCCTCGACTCCACTCACGAGAAGGCTGAATGCCTCAATTCTCTGCTTCCTTCTGAAACTTGTGTCCTCAACCCATTACTCTCAGTACCATCCTTCCCTGGCACATCCAACTGCTCCTGGGCTCTGTCTTTTGCACCTGAGAAGGTGGAGATGGTTCTTTCAACCCTCAATTCTGACTCCACACCTGGACTGGAGGGCATTAGCTCATGTGTCCTAAAATCCTGCTCTGCTGCTCTTGCAAATCCTCTATCATTTTCACCTTATCATCAGTGCCAAGTCATCTTCATCTGGTTGGAAATCAGCCAACATTACTGTATTGCATAGACATAGGGGCAATAACCCTGGCGCTCACCTGGTAGATTAAACAGTATACTGCACTGACTAAAGGTATTGTAAACCTATTTCAATGGTTGCTAGACGACAGGGCAGCATGTAGAATCATACTAACATAATCATAAGACTTTAAACAAACAAACAAAAAATACATATTTTGCCCCCTCCCCACCCCCCATGTCTTTTTTTTTGTTTGTTTTTTGTATACAAGATCGAGGCTCGTGAAAGAGCAAACATTAATCACACAGAAAGACAAACCGACACATATAACAAATAACATCGGGAGCGGTAGACAAGATGGGGAGAGAGGGGGAAGGACACAAACACAACATTTGAGAGCAGGGACCGAGAGACATGGAGACATCGAGAGATCTGTGGGTGGGAGAGATCTGTGGGAGGGAGAGGGCTTTGGGGGGGAGGCATGGGTAGGGGGGGGGTGGGAGAGGTATAAAACATATGGACACTGCCAGGACTTCCAGGAAAGAAGTTGGAGTTTCAAACAAGGTGGATCTGGGGTGAATTAGTGGGGGTAGAAAAGCTCAAGGTTTTGGATGGGGGAAGATAAGAGATGGTGATGAACAGCTGTTTTAAAGACCTGGAGGGAGGAGTGGGATTTAAGGGAGTGTGGGAGTTTGTTCCAGATGCGGGAGAAAAGAGGAATGAAAGAGTGAAGGTGAGCAGAGAGCTGAGATTTCGGCAGTTTAACCATCAGAGGGTTGCTGGCAGATCTTGTGCGACCTGGAGGAATATTTGGGGGACAGAGCACAGAGAGAGCTGGGGGAGCAAGGCCGGAGAGGAGTCGGTAGAAGACAGAAAGACCACCTACCTGCCTGCGGTGAGTGAGTGAAAGGCCCTCAGAGATAGCTTCATCGCGGGAGATTCCAATGATTCTGAAAGCTTTGGATTCAACAGCGTGAAGCCGAGCCAGGTGTGAGGCAGGAGCACCAGCCCATAGGGGAGAACAGTATTCCATTGACCTGCGGATGAAAGCCTTGTATGTGGTGAGGAGCTCAGGTGTGCCTAGGAAGGACTTCGCACGACGGAGGATGTCCAGTCGGCGACTGGCATTGGAGGCCAGCTTGGAAATGTGGTTTTCCCAAGAAAGATCATGGCAGATAGTGAGACCCAAAAGCTTGAGCGACAGAACTTCTTGGAGAGGATTGTTGAGAAAGTAGATGGGAGGGTTGTCCAGTCGATCTTTTCGGGGAGACATAGTAAGAGTGTGAGATTTGTCAGGATTGAAAGACATGTTCCACTTGTTTGACCAGTCTGTGATTTTGACCAAGTCTTCAGAGAGTGAGGAGGCTGCAGACTGCCGATCTGAGGGAAGAGGAATGGAGCGGCAGAGAGTGGAGTCATCAGCAAAGAGATAGAGAGGATTTTCCAGAGAGTCGGAGAGATCATTGATAAAGACCAGAAAAAGCACAGGGCCCAGCACACTGCCTTGGGGAACTCCAGCCTGAACAGGAAGGGGAGATGAGAGAAATCCATTCAGGGCCACACGTTGACTACGACCAGAGAGGAAGTCCGCAAGCCATGCATGGAGATTTCCATGGATACCATAGGAGGAGAGTTTGGTGAGCAGAGCTGGGTGCCAGACCGTATCGAAGGCACGTGATATGTCAAGGGAGACAGCTCTGATTTCCTGTTTGGCATTGAGGACCTCCATCCATTGTTGAGACAGCAGAAGCAGCATGTCCAGAGTAGAGTGACCTGGTCTGAAACCAAATTGATGATCAGAGATCAAGCCATTGGAGAAGAGGAAAGATTTCATATCTGAAGCAATGATGGATTCCATGACTTTGCTGATAATTGGGAGCAGGCTGATTGGTCTGTAGTTGCTGGGATCTGTTTTTGCACCTTTTTGTGTAAAGCGGTAATGTTTGCTGATTTCCAGGATGCTGGCAGATGACCTTGAGCAAAAGATAGGGTGAAAAGAACAGAGAGAGGGTGAGATGGAGCGGCAGAGCAGGATTTTAGGACCCGTGGGCTGATGCCGTCTGGTCCAGTTGCAGAATCAGAGTCGAGGTTTGACAAAAACTCCTCCACCTTGTCAGGAGAGAAGGACACAGAGTCCAGGAGCAGTTGGGTTCGACTGGGAAAGGTGGGAACAGAGAGAGATGGGTTTGGGACTAAGGATTTTGAGGCAAACACAGAGTTGAGGCATTCGGCTTTGTCATGTACGATGTCAACTGTGTGGCCATTTGAGGTAAGGGAGGGGATGGAGGGGGAACAAACACCAGAAAATGATTTGACCAGACACCACCAGGATTTGGAGGAAGGAGACAGGTTTGAGAGTTCATTCTTGAGTGAGGAGAGATAGTGCTTCCTGGCACTCCTGAGGGTAGACACACACTTGTTCCGAGCTTGGTGGAAGGAACTGAGATTGCCTTCAGTTGGATTAGCCTTCCAAGAGGCAAAGGCAAGTTGTTTCAGGGCAACTGCCTCACCACAAGATTCAGTGTACCATGGACGGGAGGAAGGGTAAGACAACTGAAGGCGAGATGGGATAAATCTGTGCATGAGAGAGATCAGTTTGCTTTGGAAGAATTCCCAGGAAGAATTGATGTCAGAGGCAGTGGAGATGGGAGACCAATCCAGCCGATTGATGGCTGCTTGAAGACCGTCCCAGTCGGCCTGAGTGAAATGCCAGACTCGTCGACGCTGAGGAGGCTCTCTGAGAATGGCCAGAGAGATGTCCACTTTGACAAGCACATGATCAGAAGAACCGATTGGAGCAGAAGAAGAGCAGCAGACATTTTCAGGGAAGTTAGTCAGAACCAAGTCCAGAAGAGAAGCTGGTCTGTTGCCTGAGATCCGGGTCAGGAAATTGACAGATTGTGTCAGTCCCAGTGAGTCGCAGAAGTCCTTTGCTGAGGAGCCATGGCTGGTGAGAGAGGTACCCACACCCAGCCAACTGGCATGGTGACAAATGAAATCACCACATATGAGGAAGAGAGAGTTGGGATGAGTAGATAGAATTTGGTCCATATTATCAGACAGCGAGATGTCGATGGAGTCATCACTGTATGGTGGACGGTACAAGACACATATGAACAAGAGGTGGGAGCGAAGGGGAAGCCGTAGCCAGAGGTATTCCTGGGGGTGAGGTGGAGAGAGTGCAGTGCAGGGCGAGTGAGGAAGAGAGTTTTTGATAAAGATAGCAACCCCACCTCCAGGACGAGGCTCAGGTCTATCATACCGGAGGAGGGAGTAAGCCAGGAGAGATAATAAGGAATCAGAGACATCATGAAGGAGGAAAGTTTCTGTTAAGCAGATCACGTCTGGTTGGTCAGAAGCAAACTGTATGGAGAGATCAGTTAAGTTTGAACGAAGGCCCCGGATGTTTGAGGTCCATACCGTTAATGAAGAGGATGGGGGAGCATCGGATACAGAACAGGGGGGAGGTGGGGTTGGGTAAGATGTGGAAGAGGTGGAAGAGGTAGGGAGAGCTGTTGAAGGTGTGTCGGAGATTTCAGAATAGCTCGGAGAAAGGGAAGGGTGGGGCGGACAAAAGGTTTGATGGTGATTGGGTGAGGCACAATGAGGTGTTATTTGAGGAGAGGGAAGAGCGAGGCAGAAGGTTGGGGGAGATGGAGGTGAGAGTTGGAAGAGGGAAGAAGCGGGGAGGATGCTTTGAGGAGGAGGGGTGAGAGGGGGGAAATGGAGAAGAAATGAGGGTGAGGAGATTTGAAGGGGTGGGGCGAGGGGGGGGTGTTATGAGGGGAGGGGATAGGGGGGAGTTTAGGAGGGAAGGGACAAGGGGAGGAATTTGAAAGGGATGGGATATGGGGGAGATTTGGAGGGGAGGGGTGAGGGGGGAGTTTAGGAGGGAACGGTCAAGGGGGGAGATTTGAAAGGGATGGGTGATGGGGAGGATTTGGAGGGGAGGGGCAAGGGGGAAGATTTGAAAGGGATGGGTGATGGGGAAGATATGGAGAGGAGGGGTGATGGGGAAGATTTGGAGGGGAGTGGTGAGATTGGATTTTAGAAGGTGTACGATTAATGGGAAACGAACATTTATTGCAAAATTAGTTACTTGTGACCTTCGAGTCAAAAATAATGTTTAAGGACGCTGGAGGGAGGATGGAGTGCAGGAGAGTTTAGGGAATGCAGAGAAGAGGCACTGTAAGAGATGGAATTTTTTTTTGGGATGAATAGATTTGGTGAGCACATCGAAAGCAACCTTTTAAAGCAGAAGAAAAAATAGGTGTTGTAATATATGACAGAATACAGAACTTGAGGGGACGGTTTAAACATTTTAAAGTTTAACAGTGAAAACTATCTGGGGAAATGAGGGAGAAACACGTGGTCGAAGAACGAACGAACGAATAAGAACGAATAAACGAATAAGATCAACGAATACGAACAGAGAGGAAATGTTTTTTTGTTTTTTTTGAGTTTAGATTTTAAACAAGGAAGTAGGCTATGGGGTGAAAAGACTGGGAAAAACAGAGAACCAAAGTTATTGGAGCACAAATGACGGACCGCTGAGAGAAAAACAAAGCCTCAAGGTTGGACACTGTACAAGGCCTCAAAAGACACGACACGAATTAACACGATTTTCTATACAGGTATGAAAGATTTACACCGATAATCTTCCTCCAGACACACTATACGTATACACACCATAAAATAATTAGTTATAACGAAAATACAAATGGGAACAATTACTTAACTTCGATTTCGATGGAAAGCGTGGACAGCTGCGAATAAACGAAACCTCGCCAGCAAGACCGGAAGCGGAGGTATGGCCTTATATATAAGATGGCCTTATATAAGAATTCTTAACAAGATTTACCTTATCATGGTTAACATAAATTCTATCTAAACGAGCCATTGTCAAAAGATTTCTTGCGACACAAACCCACGTGTACTGCCGGATGTTAGGGTTCTGTACCCGCCACAAATCCACAAGTTGAAATTTTTTAATGAGCTGTGCCAAAGGCCTTGCACTCGGTGGATGAGGCTCAGGAGTGTTTCTATCAAGTTGTGGGTTGAGGGTACAGTTGTAGTCTCCCCCATAGCAAACCAACATGGACAGGTCAATAGTGCTTAAAAAACCCGCTAACTTGTGAAGAAAAGCACTTCGTGCAGAGTTAGCACTAGGGCAGTATACATTAGTCGTGCAAATCTTTTGGTTACCACTGACAAACTCCACAGATAGTAAATGGCCCTTGCAAATTTCCCGACACCTGATCTCCAACGGCTGGAGTCTAGGATGTAACACGACTGCCACACCAGCGTTGGCATCAACGAAAGCACTGGAGGAAAAGTGACAACCTTTAAAGATGTTACGCCACTCAACCTCAGAAGACTGATTTGCATGTGTCTCTTGTAACATCAGCACATCAATTTTTTCATTCTGAAAAATTTGAAACACCTGGAGGCGACGCACACAACTGCGACCACAGTTGATGTTTAAGGATGCTACTTTTATCTCCATTCTGTTAACTATTCATGATGTTCCTTACCTGCTCGAGTTACACATTTTCTTAGCCTCTGGAATTGAGGTTCTGACATGTTAACCTGATAAGGTTCACGAATCATGTTCTTTGCAGTCAAAATAAAATCATGCAGATTTGGAAAGTAGTCTTTGATTTTTACATGTCTTTTCCTGAACGTTTCATCAAGGAACTTAATACCATTTTCTTGAGAAACCATGGTGATGGTGTTGTCATCACCCGCCTCACTCTCTTGAGCACTTAAAGCACTAAAGAGTGGAGTAGAAGACGTTTCATCAGAATCAAGTGCTTCGTCTTGATATGCACCTTTTCCTACTATTTGTTGAACACTTAGTTTTGGAAACAGCAATTCTACAGGGTCAAGGACCTCCGTGCTCTTTGCAGACCCTTCCAAATTTACGATATCCCCTGTGGGTATAAGTATGTCCCCCGCCTCATCATCCCTTTCATTTTTATCTGTCAGGGAAGGGTTAACGTTATCCTCACAGTCGTAAGGACTTTCCCCTTTATCTATTTTTTCCTCACTAGCAGATCCAGCTGCTAACTCGTCTGAGCGAGTTTGGTTATCAGGACAAGGACTTACCACATCCTGAGAGGATCGACTATTTTCCGGGTCATACTGAATCTCGGCAAGTTGTGCAAGCGAATCTTCCTCACGTACACACACTTCCGGTACCATCTCCATTACCGCCAAGGAGTTTCTGGTGTAGGCCTCACCCTGGAGGTCCTGCGAGCCTGACACGATCTGAATGTTATTTTTTTTATTTTCTTTGGAATCACAGGATTCATCACTTGAACGCTTCTGACCTTTTTCCTGGTGTCCGCTTCCGATACTTCCATGATATCGTCTACACTGTCGTGTACAGTGGACGAAATGGGAGATGGTTCAACCACTTTCATTCCCACCTTAGGTGGGGTGGGGGGCGGGGGGAGGGGCGGGATTAGTCACCTCACGTTCTAAATCTACCACTTCCCCCCCGTTTGGGGTGGTCGGGTCTGGCGCTTCGCTTACCGCAGTAGGTGCAGTGGGTGGCTTAACCACTCGGTCCACCTCCTCCCCGTCGGTGTGCGGTGTAGAGGAGTCGCTCCTCACCAATCCTCTGCTTTCCTGCGGTGTAACCGCATTGGGGCAGGCACTCCTCACATGCCCGTAAGCTCCACACCCGAAACAGGTCATAGCCTCCGAGGAGGCATACATTTTGTATTCAAAGCCGTTGATTTTCACACTCAACACGACATTGAGCATTTTTACATTTGCAGGCAGTATCATCCACACCAATCTCTTGAAGGACATGACATGTTTGAATCGATCGCAAACATTTCGCATCGGCACCATCGAAATCCTCGATACGACCTTACCAAACTTGCTTAATTGTTCACGTAAATCCTCATTTCTAATAAATGGCTGGTTATTACTGATGTTAATCTTTACCGTAGAGGCTTGTAAAGCGAACACAGAGAGGAACGTGTTCGGTTCAATGAACAAGCCTTGTTCAACTGCACTCGCTACCATGTGCTCCTCGGACAAAAATATGACGAATTTCTTATTCATACGAGAGGCAGCGCGAATACTGTGTGCACCAATGATGTTTCCAATGGCGGAAAGCACATTGTTAATTTCCACCTCGTTGGGAGGAACACAAACTAGCCCGTGTTTACGAGTTAGCGATTCGTACGAATCAATGCGGAAACGTTCGCCCGCCATTCTAACTCGACCAAAGACACGTTCGTAACCGAGAACCGAGAAAACCCAATCTTTGTCGAACACAAACAAACAAATCAGCTATAGCCTAAACACAGCCACAAAGTGAAGAAAAGACCTCCCCCCGGCGGCCATGCCAGACCGCCGGCTTAGGACACTCTCAACACAGGACTGTGCGCGCTCTCTCTCTCTTTCGAAGCCAAAAGTACAGAAAAGATGAAAACAAAACGCGAAAGCACACAGGATGGAAAAGGAGAGGGAGGGGTAGGGCAGGAGAGGAGAAAAACAAACAAAGGACTCACCACAACACAGAGCAGTTGCTCACAGCCGCGATGACACCACACCCAAATTGCAACAGCCAGCAGGGGGAGAGACAGAGACAGAGACAGACAGACAGACTTGACTTTTATGTCCTTTTATTACAAAAGTATAAAATGAAGATTTTTTACAGTCAAAACAAAATAAACAAAACAGTTACATGCAATTTTACCATCGGGGAAGTCAAAACCAACAAACCGTTAAGCTACCAAAAAAACACAGAAGGATATTTAATAAAGACGAGAGAAAGCACCAAATGACCCTCAGATATTTCACAAAAATCCTTTACACACCACATTCTTTCAAAAAGTTCAAGTTGGCTGGAAAGCGAATAACAGTAAAAATCAAGTTTTATCCGGCTCTCGCAAAAAGCTCTGAGCATTGCTACAGTATCTGTACTGTACAAGTCATTCTTTATCTTTGATTTTCTGGTTTTGTAAATTGCCAATTTTGCTTGGGAGATAAAGAAGTTTGCAAGAATTGTTGCTTGGATGTTTAAGGGGCCACTTGGCCCTATAATAAACATTGGAAAATTGAAATCAATGGAAAGACGTGCAAATAGCACTTTCAAGAAAACAAAGAGAGGAGTTAAACGACTGCATTGAATATACGCATGGGGCAAGGTTTCTCACTGTCCACAAAAGGGACACTGATCACTTGTCGCTTGTGAAAAGCGGTGAATGAGAGAGTTTGTGGGTATTATCCAATGTGCGATTCTCCATTGGAGATCACCAGCACGTTTTGGCACAGGATTTTTATAATACCATCCCCAGTTTGGGGAGAAAGGAGGAGTGTGTGGCAGGACTGCAGACCACTTACAAGGTGCTGGGGGAGACAAGGAGGGGAAAAGAGCTTTTAAACATTGGAAATATAAGGTTTTGCGGTTACCACTGGAAGAGGAAAAGGAACGGCCAAAATTTATTGGCTCCAAGTTTTCAGAGGCCGACAAAAGAAGGTTGGGGAAAGGAGAGAGGCTCGGATCAGAGGGAGGTACCGGACGAACCAACCAAGGTTGGGAGGTACCGTAGGCATGAAGCACCACCCTTAGACATCTGTCTAGTTAGCGAGATGATCTGACGCCAGTCGCCAAGGCAATAGCAGCAACACTTAGCCACTTGTCATTTGCATTGTCTCTAAGGTGGCACACTTTGGTTATTGATGCAGCCACAAACTTTTGAATGAAGGCCCTACTGCTTCCAAAACCTTCAAAAAGTGAGTTGCAAAACAGTGGCTCGTTGAAGAACATGGATCTCTCGTACGTAGTATGATCCCGATGGCTTTTGAGAGCTTGCCATGCATTTAACAAACTTCGGTAGAAAGAGGGGAGTGAAGAGAGATCAAACATTGTCAAGTCCATTAGGAAAAGCTCCTTAGCATGACCGAAATTCTCAAAACGACCCAAAATGCAGCATGCAAGTTGCCTCCAAAGCACAACAGGCTCGTGCAAAATGGACCATATCGTACGTAGACGAAAAGCCATGATTCGGCATTTTACATTGACAAGTCCTTGACCACCCTCAGGTATCGGCAAATTTAATCTTTCCGGTCGTAGCCAATGCATTCCAGACCAGAAGAAATGAGTGACGCTCTTCTGTATTCCGTCGATTAACCCAGCAGGTGGTTGCAGAGCCAAGACCTTGTGCCACAGAATGGAGGTTAGGGTGCATCAAACGCCCAACTATTTTTAAAAAGATGTTGGATTGATCTGTCCCAAATTTTATTTTGTTCCAATCATAAAATAAAGTTGCTATGCAAAATTTGGTAAGGTTTGGACATCATCTTCTGGGTCCACCTCACCATTTCATATTTTGAGTCGGTGGTATCAGAGTTGGAAATTTGACACGCAGCTGTTTTGAGGCCCATAAATAAAAATGAAAGGATTGACTGATTGCTACATATAATAACTCTTTGTAAAGGTATTATTGTGCTCTGTAGCAATATATCATCATCATAGGGATAGGGATACAATTCATTTATATACAAATAGTCAAAATAATGATTTTTTTCAAAATATGGATATAAAGCTAAATGAAGAGTATTTTTAAAATATAATATATAAATTAAAGAATATCCTGAATGTTGTAGTCATCTTGTCTTTACAGAGATCTTTTAACTAGACAAGATGATTAAAACAATTATTAGGCTATACTCTAATAAAATTGGATAATTGATTTATTTGTTGTACATAATTATGAAATGACATTATTGTTACTAATACTACCTTTTTCTTTCAGATAAAACAATGGATGGCACAGTAAAGAAAGCATCTGTTGCAACAAGAGAGTCCACCAAGGTGTTTGGTCTTGGAAGTGCCATAACTGAACAAGATTCCCAAATCAATGGCACCAGACTTCCAACTTGTTTACAAGTACTACGTTGTTTCATGTGGCACACGGAAGATGGCAAACTTGAACGACGCTCTCAGTGGGAATCAGCAAAGCTTGTACTGCAGAAAGTGACACCATTTTATGGCAAGGCTAATATTCCTATCATCTCTGAACGCAAGGCTATTGAGAAAATTATCAAACTTTCAGATGATAATTCCAAGCTTAGATCAATCCCTATCAACCAAAGAACAACTCCAGCAAGCATCACAAAGGTGAATCAAATGGAGATGAAATTTATGGAGACATTTCCCTTGTGGCCCAATGATGCTAGTTCTCACATCAAGAATCCTGAAGACTTAGCATTCCTGGAATCTAGGAAGACAGATCGCTGTGCAACATTTGGCTGCCAAGATAAACTGTTGGCAGATAAGATGCAGCGTAAAGTGAACCGCGAGGAAAAAGAATCAGAGAGGCGAGCAAGTATGGAGCTGGAGTTCAACATAAATACTACAACCACTGTGTATAATATTAGTGACAGTGATGAAGAAGTAACTCTTGGACCTTCAACAAGCACACCAACAACCTCAAGAAGTCATCATCGTTTAGTTAGACCTGGCACATCAGTTTTCATTCCACATGACATCCTGAAGAGGCCCAGTCTTGTTTCACTGGCAACAAGGATGAAGATCCTTGATAACTCCTTGATAAATATCAAGATATGATAAAATATGAATATGATAAACCTTGATAAATATGATAAACTCCTTGATAAATCCTTGATCCTTGATGAAGATCCTTGAGAAAAGAAGATAACACCAACCCAACAGGCTGCTTTCACAGAAGCTCTTATTGAAGAAACAGGAGGGGATGTAGCGAAGGTGTCAACATCATATGCTACAGCAGATAAATCAAGACGCAAAATTGGACAGCATATTGCTACTACCTGTAAGGACAAATGGATACCACCGAAGCTTGCTACGTTGCACTGGGACTCAAAGCTGCTTCCATGCTTAACTAACCAAAACACTTTTGAAGAACGCCTGGCTGTGCTTTTGGGTTCTCAAACTGATATGAAGCTGCTGGGTGTTCCATCCTACAAGCCTGGAACAGACCGTAAATCTGGAGATATAATTGCTCAGCTGACTAATAACCTACTTGAATCATGGAACTGCCAAGAGAATGTTGTCAACTTGACATTTGACACAACTGCCTCTAACACCGGCCACATCAGTGCAGCTTGTGTAACAATTCAACAACGGCTTAACAAAGCTCTTCTGTGGTCAGGCTGCAGACACCACATTGGTGAAGTCATTCTTACACACATTTTTACTGATCTTAAAGTTGAAGCATCTAAGTCACCAGATATCTTCCTCTTCTCAAGGTTTCGCAAGAACTTTGAAATGTTTCCACACACATTCAATGAACCACTTTCACGATTTGATCCATCTCAACTAAATGAAGCAGCAACAAGTTTGACAAGTGACTGGCAAAATAATGTTCTCAGACTCTGTCACACCGAGCAATCTCTAAGACGTGATGATTATTTGGAATTTGTTGATCTGTGTACTGTATTCCTTGATGGTGAAGTAGCTGAACATCAAATAACCTTCAAGCGTCCTGGTGCACTGCATAAAGCCAGATGGATGGCGAAGCTCCTCTACTCAATCAAATTATGTCTCTTCGAAAAACAAATCGCTGATCTTCCAGCAGGTACAATTACCACAGAAAAACAAGTGCCAAAGATCAGAGAATTTGTCACGTTTGTCACTCTAGTATACAGCTCCTGGTGGATGACATGTACCTCTGTCACCGATGCCCCATGGAATGACTTGCAGCTCATCTCCAAACTGAAACAGTATGAAGCTGTCAATGCTGGAATCTCAAGAAGTGCCCTGAAAGCCTTCAAACGACATCTCTGGTACCTCACAGAAAAGATGGTTCCACTTGCCCTCTTCAGCTCAGTTGTTCCTCATGACCATCGCCGTGCTCTGGCAGACAGACTTCTGGAGGTTCAGCCAGATTTTCCAGTAACCAACCCACAAGGACGGTTTGGTACTGAGTTTGGAAAGCCCAGATTTCCTGATGACTTGACTGAGAAGACCACTCTGGCTGATTTTGTTGGACCACATTCATGGTACCTATTTCATCATCTGAAGCTTGACTGGGCATTTCTAGTTACCGATGTTCAAGAATGGACTAACTCTGCAGCCTACCAGACATCATGGACTAATGTTGAAGCCTTGAATGTGGTGAATGACTCTGCAGAAAGGGGAGTTAAGCTTAGCTCTGACTTCCTTTCAGCAGCCAGAAGTGAAGACCACTACCAAAATGTGCTACAAGTTGTTGAGCACAACCGCAAGGAGCAACCGAATCTTCGAAAGCGAGCAGCTCAAGACTAAACTGTCAGAAATATCCATGAAAACTACAGTATCTTTGTTTTGTTTCTATTTTCAGGTTCATCCATAGTCAGATGTACTCATATTAAGATGATAAATGCTAAGATTGTGTATATATGATTCTACTGTAATAAAAATTATATCATTCTGGTATCTATAATACATATGATTATACCAATAAAATCATGATTTTGACTATTTGTGTATAAGTGAATTATATCCCTATCCCTATGATGATTATATATTGCTACAGGGCACAATAATACCTTTCCAAAGAGCTATTGTATGTAGCAATCGGTCAATCCTTTCATTTTTATTTATGGGCCTCAAAACAGCTGCGTGTCAAATTTCTGACTCTGATACTTCCGACTCAAAATCTAATTTGCTGAGGTGGACCCAGAAGATGATATCAAAACCTTACCAAATTTTGCATAGGAACTTTATTTTATGACTGGAACAAAATAAAATTGGGGACAGATTGTTTTCTTGACATAGGGGCGTTTGATGCACCCTAATGGAGGTAACCAGGTTGTTTATGACCAATACTCTGCCACGGTAAGACAATTGGCGGAGTAGGCCTTTCCATTTTATTAAAAGCAGTTCAATGCGTTCAGGCAAACCTTCCCAGTTATGCCTGATGAAATCTCCAGGACCTAGAAAAACTCCCAAAAACTTGATCCCATCTCTTCTCCAAGCAATATTTGCGGGGAGAAGCAGGGGTGAAGGGGGGGGGGGGGGTGGGGAGAATGGGGGGTGGGAAAGGGATTCGAGCCACAGTGCCTCAGTCTTTTTCCAATTGATTTTTGCTGATGAGGCTCTGTTAAAAAGTGCTAAAGCATGCATCATCTTAGCAATATCATCAGAGTTTTTGATACACACACATATATCATCAGCGTAGGCAATAGTCTTTATAGTGTGGTTTAAACCTCTCACAGTGAAACCAGTCAAAGACTTTCGAAGCGTGTTTAAGAGGGGTTCAAGGGAAAGGGTGTACAAAGCACCTGACAGTGGGCAGCCCTGCCTAACACCTCTTTTAATACAAAAGGGGGGCAAAAGCTCATTATTTATGTTTAGCAGGGCAGATACGTTTGAGTAACACATATGTATACATGATAAAATAAAGGGTCCAAAACCAAATCGATTTAAGACTTCGGACAAGTATTCATGCGAAACGTAATCAAAAGCCTTCTCCTGATCTAGGAAAACAAGGCCAACACTTTCATGATGAATATCACAAACATCAATCAAATCGCGAATAACAGAAATACTGTCATGGATATTATGACCAGGAACACAATAAGTTTGGTCCATGTCTACAATGTTCTTTAGGAAGGGTGAAAAACGTAAGGCAATAGCTTTGGAAAAGATCTTGTAATCAGTACATAGTAGTGATATTGGCCTCCACTGGGAGATGACTAAAGGGTCTCCTTTCTTTGGAAGCAAGGTAAGTACTGCTCTTCTGCAGCTCAGCGGGAGTTCCTTCTTTTCGAGGCTTTCCTGGAAGACTGATAGCAGTTCAGGGCCAATTAGGTCCCAGAAAGATTCGAAAAATTCTGACGGTAGACCGTCGATGCCATGTGATTTCCCTTTGCCAAGGCTCTTTAATGCGATGGAGAGTTCCTCAAGTGTGAGTGGTTTCTCCAGGCTGTGCCTTTGCTCTGGGGTTAAGGTGGAAACACCGTCAAATAAGTGAGAGACACCATTTAGGTCAACTTCTTTTGTTTTGTAAAGGTTGGAGAAAAAGAGTCTAGCTTCCCTCTTGATTCCTTCAGGGTGAGTGATGACAGAATTGTCAGGGCGTTTTAGAGCAGTAATTTGGGGGTGAGGAGCCTTCGATTCAAAATCAAAGAAGTATCGGGTTGGCGTGTCCAAAAGATTGAGCTGCTGAAACCGTAATCTTTTTAATGCCCCTTGGGTTTGGTTCTCAATTATTGTATTAAGGAAAGCTTTCTTTTCTTTCAGTCTCAGTTCTTGTTGGGGAGAAGAGTGAGTTTTTAAGTTTGTTTGAATTTGTAGAATTTCCTTTTCTAAAGTAGCCTTTGTTCTACGTTCCTCTTGTGTTCTTTGGAAACAAAATTGTTGACAAAATCCTCTACATTGGGCCTTTATGTTGTCCCACCACAAACGCTGATCTGTAAACTGGTGTTTTTGATTTAATAGAACAGACCATACGTCTTTGAAAGCAGCCCTAAAGGAGGGGTTTTCTAAGATGGTGACATTAAGCTTCCAGAAAGAATGGCGATTCAAGGACAGATGTGAATGGTAATTCACAGTAATTAAATGGTGATCTGAAAAACCAGAAGGCAAAATTCCAGTGGTAGGGGAGAGATTAAAAAATGGTGAATTTATATAGATCCTGTCGAGCCTAGCTAGGGATACTTGGTTGTTTGTGATCTTGCTCCAGGTAAATTGATGCGTCGTGGGATTTTGTTGCCGCCAAAGATCCTGAAGCTTAAAATCCCTTATTATCTCTGCTAATAATTTAGCTGGCGGACCAGCTAAATTTAACGAGGAACGAGGCGCGTGGGCGGGTGGGTGGGAGGAACGAGGCGCGTGGGCGGGTGGGTGGGAGGAACGAGGCGCGTGGGCGGGCGGGTGGGTTCCGCACCGTTCCTATCTAGGTTTGGTTGTAGAGTGCAGTTAAAGTCACCTGCCATTACAATACACCTGTGCAGGTCTATTTGCCTCATATAAGGCCCTAATCTAGCGTAGAAGCATTGCCGCTCAGTGCTATTTGAAGGGGCATAAACGTTCAACAAAGTAAAATTTGTGTTATTAATAAATTCTAGGGAGGCTAGATGCCCCGGGATTATGTTTTTAAAGGAAAGTTTTGATGGATGGAAATGGGGATTCAAAAGAAAAGCCACTCCCGCAGTTCGGGAATTGGAATCACCAAAAAAATTGGTCGTTTTCATCATCCGGTTCCATTCTGCATGGGATGCTGGCGTAGTGTGAGTTTCCTGTAAGAAAAGTACGTCTAATGTTTTCTGTAGTGCAAGGTTCACCACTTGGAGTTTGCGCAGCTGACTCGCGCCACCATTTATATTTAAGCTTCCAAATCTCATTTTTTTTGTTCATCTTTTGCTCTCACAATGTACTTTTTCAGCCTGCTACATTGGGCTTCTGTGAAATGGTGGTCGCTAGGCCGGCGGATGATGTTCCTTGCCGTGTCGATAAACCCGTGCAGGTCAGAGAAGTGATCTTTAATGTCTACGTGTCTCTTTCTAAAAGTGTGGTTGAGGAATTTCAATATTTGGGCTGGTAAGACGTTGGATTCACTTGTTGTAGGGAACTCCTCAATTTCGTAAGATTCCTCATCTGACATGTTGGAACCACTGTCTGGGGAACTTTCAATTCCTGGTTCTTGGGGCTCTGAGGTAACTTGTGCTGTGCAGGTGTCATCCTGCTCCATATTAATAGGAGCAGGAGGGGGTAGTGGAATTGAAGGAGCTTCGGGTAGTGGGAGGGGTGCGGGGAAAACCGTCACCGGTTTGACAGTTTGAGGTTCTCCATCAGTTTTACCAATGTGCTCAGGCATGTTATGTAAGACCGCCAGCACAGGTACTGCTGGGGTTAGAATATTTTCATTGTGCTCAGAAATTGGGGCCGCTGGAAGTACGATCAGGTTTTCTGCTATCACGTTTCCTCCTATTTTTACGATCGGGTCTTGATGCACTTCGGCATCATTCACAGAAGGACACGGAACAGCTTTAATTTTCCCTTGAGGAGGGATGTAATTCCCCTCCGTTGCATTGTGGGGGAAAGTCTCAGGTAAGGGCTGGGGATCTACATTCTCATGCATGAGCAGTTCGTACCGGTTGCTGGTAGTAGTTTGGTCGGACAGAGGCATTCCCGCAATGTTTGACTGAAAAACTACCACCTTTTCGTTACGAGGTGTAACTGAATCCTGGGGTGTTTTTCTCTTCCTTAATGAGGAAACAAGTGTAAACCCATCCCAGATGTTCATGTTCGTTTTATCAGCGGTCGTTAAATTTGGTGCGATGTCATCCGAGACAGTAGTTGGGGGAGTTTGATCGTCAGTGTTGGGAGGTAGTGGGGGGTCTGGGACAGTAGTTGGGGTAGTTTGTCCGTCAGTGTTGAGAGGTAGAGGGGGCACAGTATTGTCCAGAGAGCCTGTCTGCTCGATCACAGAGGGTGCAGTTCGGGGACAGAAACGTTTTAAATGTCCGAACTTTCCACAAGTGAAGCATTTTAATGTCTCGGTTGACGCATATACTTGGTAGTCGTGATCTTTTATACGGAATTTAATTACCACGTTTAACACTTTATCCACGTTGGATGTGGGAAGTACAATGTATGCCTGGCGTCGGAAAGACATGACGTGCTTCGCCTGTTCACTCCGACAGCCCAGCGGCAGCATCTTGATCTGGGACACGACTGTACCATAGCGCGATAGTTCCGCTAACAGCGACTCATTTTTTACAAACGGGGGGACGTTGGATAGGAGTATTTTGACAGCTGGGGTATCAAGTGGGGAAACTAAGACGAAATGTCCATTGTCTGTGGACAGACCAGCCGCGACAACCTCATGCACGAGGCTTTCCTCGGCTAAAAAAACAACGATACGTTTATTCATCCGTGACGCTGCACGGATCTTTTCCATCCCAATGATATTCCCAATAGCAATAACAATGTGTTCCACACTAACCTCATCGGGAGGAACGCACACCACGCCATGCTTCCGTGTGAGAGCTTCGAAAGCCGCATACGGGGAACGTGTCGACATTTTACTAATTCAAATTACCCGGGCTAAGCCGAGTTGGGGTCGGGGGAAAAGGAAGGGGTCGGGGGAAAAAGGGGAGTGGTCGGGTACAGTTTTCTGTAAAGCAAGGGGGAAAAAAACCGCAAAGAAAACGCCACTCGGCATGTACCAGCACGAGAAAACGAACGCGGTAAAACACACCTCTTAATGAGGAAAGGGGCGAAAACCCATCGCAACTCCTTAGAGTGTCGATAGGAATACGACTAACCCGTCGACCTCACCGAAAGGTGTGGGCTCTCTCTCGCTCTGTATCTCAGAGGAAAAAAGTAGAAAAAGCTAGAAGAGAAAGAATCGAGACAGCAACACATGCGAGGGATGTAATAGGGGGGAAGGGAGGGGTGTGGGGGGGAAGGGAGGGGTGTGGGGGGGGGAAGGGAGGGGTGTGGGGGGGGGGGAGGGAGGGGTGTGGGGGGGGGGAAGGGAGGGGTGTGGGGGGGGGAAGGGAGGGGTGTGGGGGGGGGAAGGGAGGGGTGTGGGGGGGGGGAAGGGAGGGGTGTGGGGGGGGGGGGGAAGGGAGGGGTGTGGGGGGGGGGGGGGAAGGGAGGGGTGTGGGGGGGGGGAAGGGAGGGGTGTGGGGGGGGGAAGGGAGGGGTGTGGGGGGGGGAAGGGAGGGGTGTGGGGGGGGGAAGGGAGGGGTGTGGGGGGGGGAAGGGAGGGGTGTGGGGGGGGGAAGGGAGGGGTGTGGGGGGGGAAGGGAGGGGTGTGGGGGGGGAAGGGAGGGGTGTGGGGGGGGAGGGAGGGGTGTGGGGGGGGAGGGAGGGGTGTGGGGGGGGGAGGGAAGGGTGTGGGGGGGGGGAAGGGAGGGGTGTGGGGGGGGGAAGGGAGGGGTGTGGGGGGGGGAGCGGGCAGAGGGAGGGCAGAACCGGTAGGATGAGGAGTTGCAGCAGCGGGTTGTTGAACTGGGGTGGTGGGGGCAGACAGAGGGTAGACAAACGTGAGGATAAGAAGAAAAGTGGAAGAACAGAAATTAAGAAAGACAACGAGCAAGGGGGGGGGGGGGGGGTAGAAAGATCAAAGGTTGGAGCAGCTCACACCTCACCACACATGCACGGCTGCCATCTTGCCACGCCCAACAGCTAACGGCCAGGAGAGAGAGAGAGAGAGAGAGAGAGAGAGAGAGAGAGAGAGAGAGAGGGAGAGAATTTTGAATTTGCAACACCATTTATTTCACAAAAAAACACACCAGGTCAAGTTACATTTTTACAGGAGAGAAAAAAGAAAGAAAAAAAAACAACAGTTCTTAATGTTAAAAAGAAAAGTACAAATTCGATTCATTCACAACACATAAGGCTTCATTAATACACCATTTGCACTCAAAGAGTTTGACATTTTCATTCGCCACATAATAATCAAACTCTAACCTTATTCTTGCAGACACCAGCCCTTTAAACATAGGAACAACATCAAACCCATGCCCATTATCAATTTTAATTTTCCTCGATTTATATATTGAATATTTTGCTACAGCAGCTAAGAAGTTTAGGAGGACACCAGAGTCCTTGCAGGAGGGTCTGAAAGATACACCAAAAATAAAAGAATGTGAAGTAAAAGGAAAAGACAACTGATCAAAAAGGTGTGTGAGAATCAATAAAAGAGGTATTAGTCTTTCGCATTTCACATAGGCATGAAAGAGATCCTCCTTCTGTACACAGAAGGGGCATGCTACTGACACTGAGCTGTCAAGGTGATGAACAAAGGTGTTCGTAGGGAGAGCCCAATGTGCTAGTCTCCACTGAATATCTGCGAGGAACCCGTAAATAGGTAGTTTGTACATATTAGGCCACAGTGGCGCGGCAGGAGACCCTGGCCCTAACCTTTCGGACCACAAGGCCACTCGCGCCACTCCGGAGAAGGGTGATGCTTGGTTTTCTCGAAGGAGCTTGTGAATACCCGCCTTTGTTACCAAGTGAAAATGAGAAACAAGTTCACCATTCGTCTGGAGAGCTGGGAGCACCTTAATTTCAGGGAAAGACAGCCGAACATCCTCGACATTGTTTATACCTTCCTAGCCAATATTTAACTCCTTAAACTTCCTCTTGACGATGCGTATAATTTGGCTGACAATACGCACGGATCTTAAACCAAGAATGGCCGCCACCCTGCCAGCAGACATCCATTTTGTCCCAGATGTATCCCTCAGGTCACAAACTTTGCCAATTCCTCCTTGAGTAAATTTCCTAATCAAAGTCGGACTATGAGGAATGCATGGAAAAAACCCGTTATAGAAAATAGGCTCTTGGATAAACATCCGGCAATTATAAGCCTCAAGGCAACGATGAACCCCAAAACCTTTCCAAACTCTCAGCAAACCCTGATAAAAAGTTGGGATTGAAACTAAGCTGACACGGTCAAGGTTCACCAGGAACAAGTGCCTATCATAACACAGGCCTCCCGCTTGTTGCAACAAGAAAAACGCAAATGAGCGCCAGGGCAGCTCTTCAGCATACAACAGACGTTGCACAGACTGTAGGCGAAAAGCCATAAGCCGGGTGGACACATCCACAATTCCATGTCCACCCTCCTTCCGAGGATGGTACAGTATTTGCGGCCGAAGCCAGTGGTATCCATTCCAAAAGAAATTAACCAAGATCCGCTGGATGGCTGGTATCAACTCCTTGGGTGGCTGCAAGGCAATTAGTTTATGCCATAATCTTGCTGCTATCAAGTTATTTATAACAAGAGTGCGGCCTTTATAAGAAAGAGATCGCAGCAGTCCTTCCCATCGTTTCAACCGGTGTGTAATTTGTTCAATCATTCCTTCCCAGTTCTTCGTTTCTACTTCCTGGTTGCCAAGATAGACACCAAGATATTTGACCCCATCTGTTTTCCACTCTAAATTATGTGGGAGTGACGGTGGCAGTGTTAAAGAAAGGTTATCTGAACCGCACCATAAGGCTACACTCTTGCCCCAATTTACTTCGGCGGAAGAGGCCGCAGAGTAGTCTTTAAAGCAACGCTGCACCGCAGCAACACTACTTGGGCCCTTAATCAGAACACATACATCATCAGCATAAGCTGTGACCACAAATCTTGAACCAAAAACGGCTCCCACATCCTGAGTTATTCGCTGCCTGATGGATGCAAAGAGTGGTTCAAGGGCAATTATATACAGAAGTCCAGAAAGGGGACAACCTTGACGGATACCCCGACGGAAAGGAAAAGGGGGACATAAACTGTTGTTTACTTTCATCATGCAGAAGGTGTTAGTGTATAACAGCTTAACATAGGAAATGAAAGTTTCACCAAAACCCATCCGCTCCAGAACAGAAAACAAATATGTATGATCAACACAATCAAAAGCCTTTGTTTGGTCAAGAAACAACAACCCAAAACTGGCACGCAAGTACTTATTACAAAAAATAATATCCCTTATCAGAAAAATATTGTCATAAATTGACCTTCCTGGTACACAGTAGGTCTGGTCAGGGTGCACAATAGAGCTGATCACAGTTCCCAAACGGTTTGCTAAGGCCTTCGACAAAAGCTTGTAATCCGCACACAGCAATGAGACAGGCCGCCAGTTCTCGACTAGTTGAGTGTCCCCAGCCTTTGGCAACAGGCAAATGACTGCTCTTCTGCAGGACAGGGGAAGCTCTCCAACATGAAGGCATTCATCAAATACCTCAAGCAGGTCAGGTCCCACAAGTTTCCAAAAAGTCTTATAGAACTCTCCGGGCAAACCATCAATCCCAGAGGCTTTACCATCCTTCAAGCTCCGCATAGCAGTTTCAAGTTCAGCAGCCGAAACTGACATGTTCAATGTGCGTTGCTGGTCTTCCTCAAGTCTTGGAAGCCCAGTAGTCAGCTCCTGCAAGGTCTCATTACTTATGCTCTGGGGGGAGTACAAGTTTGTATAAAAACCCTTCAAAACAGACTTAATCTCCTGTTGGGAGGTCACTATTGACCCATTAGCAGCACGTAGCCCATGAATCTGTTGTGATTTTTTGACAGAGTTCTCCAAACCAAACAAGGCCTTATTTGGCATGTCCAACGTTAAATAACTCATTGTCATGCGTACCAGGGTGCCCATTGCTCGCTGCCGTACCAGTTCAGTCAACATTGCCTTTTTAGTCCATAGCAGCCGGTCACCTGTAGTGTCTTTCCCAGCCGTATTAATGTTTTCCTCCAGGGCTGCAATTTCAGCCTTCAATGAATCAATCGAGAGATTTTCAATTTAGTGGCATAAAGACTATATTGTTGACAGAACGATTTGACCTGACCCTTTGCGAGGTCCCACCACAGTCGAAGGTTAGCATGTTAAAATTTGGAGGACCGAATTCTTTCCCACATGGCTCGAAAAGCCTCTTTGAATCTCATATCATTCAGCAGGTGGGTATTAAGTGACCAATACGCACTACCCCCTGAGGTCAAAGGCAAATTAAAACCCATTGAAACCAGGTAATGGTCTGTGAAACCAGTTGGGAGTATCTGGGTTGTGGCCATCACATTTTGCATTGGCTTATTCACGTAGAATCTGTCTAGCCTTGCCATTGATATCCTCCCATCATGGCATCTGCACCACGTATAGCACCGTGAAGTTGGGTGTTGCAACCTCCAAACATCTTTCAAATGCTGATTTTTGATGATGTTCTGCAAAATCCTCATAGAAGCTGGATGGGGTTCATGACCGGTCCTGTCTACGGAAGGATTGATAGTGCAATTGAAATCACCAGCAATACAGATGAAAGCGGTTGTATCCAGTCCTTTTACAAAGTCATGCAGAGTGGAAAAGAACACTCTTCTTTCCATGGGCTCACTCGGTGCATATACGTTCACAATGATGATCCTTTGCGTGTTGCAATAGAAATCCACCGCTATCAGATGTCCCTTATAAATTTCCTTAAAGACAATCTTCCGAGCAGGGATTCTATCACTCAAGGCGATGGCAACACCAGCTTTGGGTGTGGCAAACCCACTCAGCCACCACTGCCCTCGATAAAGTTTTCCCCATTCAGCAACCAGGGTGTTCGTAGCATGAGTCTCCTGTATCAGGATGATGTCGGCTTTCACCCTCTCCATCGCCTGAATTGTCTGAATTTTTCGTAGGGGGGTACAACCCCCATTGATATTCAGGGATGCGATACATATCTTTCGCAAAGCCATTTACAAAGGTAACTCACCCTCCGCCTGCAATTCCTTATTCGCCTTTGTGACCGCTTTCCGAAGACGCTGAAATTGGGCCTCCAAGATTTCCATTGGGTCATTTCTTTGCAGGAGGGGTCTTGCAGCCCTGATGAAAGTTTTCACATCGGGAAAATGGTCTTTGATCACAACATAGCGTTGCCTAAACGTCTCGTTTAGGAAACTGATGACGTTTTCCTTTGTTGCTTCCATCTGTTCTTCTCCCTGATGATCATTCACAGACACAAGGCTTTGAGCTTCCTCATCCAGCTCCCTAACCACATCAACGTTGAAACTCCTTTGTTGTGTGTCAGGAGCAGGCACACCTTCTGTGTCATCACCACTGCAGTCTTCTTGTTGCATCACAAGGGGCACATCTGTGCCACCACTGCTGCCTATTATAGGTCTGCTTGGACCATCATCCTTGGTCGTTTCAACCAGACGTGAGCAACAACCGTTGTCACTCAGGCCCTGGGACTGCTCGTTGTCACAAGGGACAATGGTGCCATCATCACAACCAATACTGGTGCATTGATTTTCTTCAACAAGAGCAAGGGGTGAAGTCCTACTCTCCTCTGTTTCGTCACCACCCTGCCCAGCTTGCCGAGAATCGTCAGGATAGTCTGAGATACTGTTTGTTTGTACGAGTATCACTTTGCTACCTTTGTCTTCCACCTCGGCACTCAAAAAGGTACGTTTTAGGTTCCTCTTAGCCTCGGTGCCTTTCATCAATACCTCCTCAAAGACCATATTATCTTGAGGTTGCAGCCTCTTGTCCACATCGACTGGGTGCACCCCTGCTGCATTAACCTCAGCAACACCGCCACCACTTTCCACACCCTGGTCTTCTGGTGTGGATGTCTGTACTCCACCAGGCTCATGAACGGGGGGCACTGCATCAGTCACAGGGGGGGCCGACCCAGCTGCTGTGGCGTACGTCTTCTTGGTGTCTGGGCAATACTGCTTAGTGTGTCCGTGTGCTCCACATCCATAGCAGATCAAGGTCTCGGTTGCCATGAAGATTCTATATTCATGTTCGCCGACTTTAAAGGTGTGGGAGGTGTTCAACTGCTTTGCTGCGTCTTTTAGAACAACAAAACAAAAACGTCTAAACGATTGTACGTGCTTCAACCTGCCGTTTCTCGTACGTAGAGGAACCCTAATGATTCGAGAGACGACAGTGCCAAACTCACTGAGCTTGTCCAGGATTTCCTCATTTCCAAGAAAAGGCGGAACATTGCTCAGAATGACTTTAACTGCCGGTGTGTCCATCGACGACACCAGAACAAACAGATCGTTTCCCAAGGTCAAACCATTCTGCACAACAATATCGGCCAGACTTATTTGCGAAACAAATACCACAATTTTGTGATTCATACGGGACGCGGCACGAATGTTACTCACATCGATCAAATCCCCAATCGCGAGCAAAATGTCATCCATTTCAACTCCCTCCGGCGGGACAAGGCACAGCCCGTGCTTACGCGATAAACCCTCATCGGTAACACGATCGGCAGGCCTTTGGCTACTCCTATTAGCCATATCGTCAAAGGAGAAACGAAGTGAAAGCAAATAGATTTGTATAATCCTAAAAAAAGAATAGAAAAAAAATATATATTAAATAACTAAAAACGAAAGCACGGTTTAAACCACGTTAGGAAAAAACGTGGTTTAAACAAACCCTCACCGTGCTGGCTCTCCCTCTCTCTGTCTTGAAGGAGGGGAAAAAGAGGGACAAGTGGTAACGAAGCAGGAAGGGAGGAAAAAAGGTCATCAGACATGACAAAAGTACAAAAGGAAAAAAACAAAGGAAAGGGAAAGGTAAAAAGGTTGGTGGGGAGAGGACGAAAACAACACGAGCCTGGAGCTACAACACACAAACACGAGCACACGCCATCTTGCCACGCCCAACAACAGACGGCCAGCAGGGGGCGAGAGAGAGAGAGAGAGAGAGAGAGAGAGAGAGAGAGAGACAGAGAGAGAGACAGAGAGAGAGACAGAGACAGAGACAGACTTTGACTATAAAAGTATCAAAACACACATGGAAGAATACCGCAAAATTTTTACATGAAAAAGAAAGTTGTACAAGCAAAAAGGATGTATATACATGTATATGTGGACATTGAGCGTAAGTATAATTTACAAAAACAAACTCAACACCTCATCTGTAAAACAATCGTCGTTCACACTGCCGAAACTTATCCGGGCCGACACTATTCCTTTAAAGCAAAACAGCACATTTTCATCTCTGCCACTCAATTTGATCTTCCTAGTTTTATATATTGCGAGTTTAGCAATTCCGCACAGAAAATTCAAGAAAGGGACCGCTGTCTTGCTCTTGGTGCTCCTTTCAATGCCATACACAAAAATTGCAACAGAAAAAACAAACTTAAATTTATAAAAGTACTGTTGTAGGAAACAAAAAAGGGGTACCAATCTCTTACATTTCACGAAAGCATGGGTTTTTTTTTATATTTGTTTTTTATTTTTTTGGTATACTGAATCGAGGCTCGTGAAAGAGCTAACATTAACTTCACAAACAAATCGACCAGACAAAAAAAATACACAAAAACAGGGAGCGGAAGACAAGATGGGGAGAAAAGGGGAAGCACACACACACAACATCAGAGAGCAGGGAGATGTGTGGAAGGGAGAGGGCCCGGGGGGAGGAGGCGTGGGAAGGGGGGGGGGGGGAGAAGTATAAAGCACAAGGACACCAAGGACTTCCAGGACAAAAGTTGGTATTTCAAAAAGTGGAATTGGGGTGAAATTAGCTTTAGAAAAAACTTCTTGCAGAGTTAGCACTAGGGCAGTATACATTAGTCGTGCAAATCTTTTGGTTACCGCTGACAAACTCCACAGATAGTAAATGGCCCTTGCAAATTTCTCTACATCTGATCTCCGACGGCTGGAGTCTAGGATGTAACACTACTGCCACACCAGCCTTGGCATCAACGAAAGCACTGGAGAAAAAGTGACAACCTTTAAAGATATTACGCCACTCAACCTCAGAAGACTGATTTGCATGCGTCTCTTGTAAAATCAGCACATCAATTTTTTCATTCTGAAACATTTGAAACACCTGGAGGCGACGCACACAACTACGACCACCGTTGATGTTTAAGGATGCTACTTTTATCTCCACTCTGTTAACTATTCATACAGTTCCTTGCCCACTCGAGTTACACATTTTCTTAGCCTCTGGAATTGAGGTTCTGACATGTTAACCTGATAAGGTTCACGAAGCATGTTCTTTGCAGTCAAAATAAAATCATGCAGATTCGGAAAGTAGTCTTTGATTTTTACATGTCTTTTCCTGAACGTTTCTTCAAGGAACTTGATAACATTTTCTTGAGAAACCATGGTGATGGTGTTGTCATCACCCACCTCACTCTCTTGAGCACTTAAAGCACTAAAGAGTGGAGTAGAAGAGGTTTCATCAGAATCAAGTGCTTCGTCTTGATCTGCACCTTTTCCTACTATTTGTTGAACACTTAGTTTTGGAAACAGCAATTCTACAGGGTCAAGGACCTCCGCACTCTTTGCAGACCCTTCCAGATTTACCATTTCCTCTGTGGCTATAAGTATGTCCCCCAGCTCATCATCCCTTTCATTTTTATCTGTCAGGGCAGGGTTAACGTTATCCTCACAGTCGCAAGGACTTTCCCCTTTATCTATTTTTTCCTCACTAGCAGATCCAGCTGCTAACTCGTCTGAGCGAGTTTGGTTATCAGGACAAGGACTTACCACATCCTGAGAGGATCGACTATTTTCTGGGTCATACTCAATCTCAGCAAGTGATGCAAGCGAATCTTCCTCACGTACATACACTTCCGGTACCATCTACATTACCGCGAAGGAGTTTCCGGTGTAGGCCTCACCCTGGAGGTCCTGCGAGCCTGACACGATCTGAATCTTATTTTTTTTTCTTCGGAATCACAGGATTCATCACTTGAACGCTTCTGACCTTTTTTCCTGGTGTCCGCTACCGATACTTCCATGATATCGCCCGCACTGTCGTGTACAGTGGACGAAATGGGAGAGGGTTCAACCACTTTCATTCCCACCTTAAATGGAGGAGCGGGGTTAGTCACCTCACGTTCTAGATCTATCACTTCCCCACCCCACCCCCCCGGTCGGGGTGGTCAGGTCTGGCACTTCGTTCACCGCAGTCGGTGCGATGGGTGAATTAACCACTCGATCCGCCTCCTCCCCTTCAGTGTGCGGTGAAGAGGTGTCGCTCCTCACCAATCCTCCGCTTTCCTGCGGTGTAACCGCATTGGGACAGGCACTCCTCACATGCCCGTAAGCCCCACACTCGAAACACGTCATAGCCTCCGAGGAGGCATACATTTTGTATTCAAAGCTGTTGATTTTCACACTCAACACGACATTGAGCGTTTTTACATTTGCAGGCAGTATCATCCACACCAATCTCTTGAAGGACATGACATGTTTGAATCGATCGCAAACATTTCGCATCGGCACCATCGAAATCCTCGATACGACCTTACCGAACTTGTTTAATTGTTCACTTAAATCCTCATTTCTAATAAATGGCGGGATATTACTGATGTTAATCTTTACCGTCGGGGCTTGTAAAGCGAACACAGAGAGGAACGTGTTCGGTTCAATGAACAAGCCTTGTTCAACTACACTCGCTACCATGTGCTCCTCGGACAAAAATACGACGAATTTCTTATTCATACGAGAGGCAGCGCGAATACTGTGTGCACCAACGATGTTTCCAATGGCGGAAAGCACATCGTTAATTTCCACCTCGTTGGGAGGAACACAAGCTAGCCCGTGTTTACGAGTTAGCAATTCGTACGTATCAATGCGGAAACGTTCACCCGCCATTCTAACTCGACCAAAGATAAGTTAGTAACCGAGAACCGAGAAACCCAATGTTTGTCGAACACCAACAAACAGATGTAAGCTTTCAAAGAAAAGGTAACCCGCAATCTATGGGAAATAAAATTTAACCAATGAAACAAAGGAGAAAGTCTTTCACAATTAATGAAAGCATGAAACAAATCTTCCCTCACCGGACAAAAGGGGCAACAGCCGGAAATGGGGGGAAAAAAACCAATGACAGCATTGGAAGGAACAATCCAGTGGGCCAAACGCCACTGAAGGTCACCTGTTCTTTTAGAAATAAGTCCAGCATACATTGTATCCCATAAAGGCTCAGAGGGGGGACCGGGAGGCAAGAGTCCTTTCCACCGGGTAACCCCAGCTAGAGGTGGGTCCCCAAGAAGAAGTTTCACACAAGACCTATAAATACTCTTGCTGCTCATAGCATGGAAGGGGGGTGACCCTGCGCTCATGGGGGGCAGCTCGTTTGGGGTAAAAGTGACACCTAATTTTGGGACTGTGGGCTCAACCTCTGCGTCCTGCGTCCAATGTAGGCCTAGCTGGTGGCCCCTTCGGATCACCACTCTTAGTATGTTCCCGATTTGCTTCCTGGACCGAACACCTGTTAGGTCCGCCAGCTCGTTCGCACGCTTCCATCCCTGTCCAGAGTCGTGCCGGAGATGACACACTTTCAGGATGTTGGCCACTATAAAATACTGGCAGAAGTCGCGACTCCTCGGGATATCGGGGAAAAGTGGGTTGAAAAATAAAGGCTCGTGTGCATACATGTTAGTGCCATACGAGTCTGTTTGGCGACTTATCGAAACGCCCTGCCAGGCATTCAAGAGGCTCTGATAAAAGACTGGGAGCAGAGATGTATCGACGTGTTGAAGGTTGGTCAGGAAAAGTTCCTGTCCATATCCGAGCCTCCCAGCTCGTTGAAGAATGGAGCAGGCTAAGGGCTTTCCTGGTAGGTGTTCTGCATAAAGCAAGCGTTGGATGGAGCGGAGCCGGAAGGCCAACAGGCGGCATTTCACATCGACTAGGCCATGACCTCCCTTGGCCAAGGGACAACATATGGCGCTGGGTTGAAGCCAGTGGTAGCCTCCCCAAAATAAATCCACCAGTTTCCTCTGGATAGCTTGGAGCAAAACCTCCGGTGGTTGCAGGCAGATGAACCGGTGCCACAAAAGGGTAGTGACGAGGTTGTTGACAACTAGCACGCGACCCTTATAGGAAAGGTGGGGTAGAGCTCTTTTCCATCGGCTCAAACGCCCATCTACCTGGTCAATGATCCTGTCCCAATTGTTCTGGGCATACTGAGGAGGACCGAGGAAGACGCCCAAATACTTGATGCCATCGTTTGCCCACACTAGCTCTGCAGGAAGGGGAGGTGGTGGTAATAACGGTGGCATAGGTAAGTCATTTTTTGGAAAGGGGATTCACAGAGCCTTGCTTTTCCCCCAATTACACCTTAATGATGAGGCAAGGTTGAAGTCCGACAAACACTTTGCCATGGCGTCACTCTCGCATTTTCTTTTTATAATGACACAAAGGTCGTCGGCATAAGCTGACAGGGTCAAAGGTGGGTGTCCTGGAGAAAGGACAAGTCCAGGGACATCCTTTCTGAGGGCGATTAAGAGGGGCTCCAAGGCGAGGGCAAATAATAGACCTGAAAGTGGACAACCTTGCCTTACCCCTCTCTGAACCTTTATGGGTGGGCAAAATTCGTTGTTAACTTTGATCAAGCTGGAGATGTTTGCATATAACAAAGCTATGTAGGCTCTAAAATTAGTGCCGAGCCCGCAAGCTTGTAACACATGACACAAAAACTCATGATCAATGCTATCAAAGGCCTTTGCAAGGTCAAGAAACACCAATCCAAAATCCTCTTTGACACATTTACCAGTTAACAAATCTCTGACTAGGAATATGTTGTCATAGATGGATCTGCCAGGGATGCCGCAACTTTGATAAGGTGACACCAGGTCCCCAATAACTGTCTTCAACCGGTTCGCAAGGACCTTGGAAAACAGTTTGTAATCCGTGCATAACAAAGAGATCGGACGCCAGTTTGACAGGTGTCGGAGATCGCCAGTCTTGGGTAGCAGGCAGAGTACTGCTCTTCTAAAACTGAGCGGTAATTCTCTGGATAAAAGAGATGCATCCAGAACATTGAGCAGCTCTGGGCCCAAAATGTCCCAGAATGCCGAAAGAAATTTGGCCGGTAGGCCATCGATGCCAGGGGCTTTTCCCGACTCCATCTCAGCAAGTGCACCGGTTAGCTCTGGAAGGGTAATTGGAGCATCCAGTTCCAGACGTTGGGCCTCAGCCACAGAAGGAAGATGAGAGGTCAAAACATTCATCATTTCGTGAGAAACTGCTTTGGCCTTGAAAAGTTCAGAAAAGAAATCGATTACATTTAATCTTATATCACTCGGATTTGTTAGGATGTTCCCCCCTGGGTCCAAAACCGAAGATATAAGTCGTGCTGGTTTCTCTACAGTTTCTAGGTGAAAGAAAGCCTTAGTTGGGGTATCTGAAACCTTTATATTCTGTATTCTTAGCCTAACTAGTGTGCCCGCTGCTTTTTCATGGATCAAATCCCTTAATTGGGCCTTCTTCTCGAGTAGCAACCGATAGTTCACTGGGTTGCTCTCATTGGCCAACTTGCTCTCTAACCTTAAGATGTCTGCTTCCAAGCAAGCCATCGTGATATGTTTTACATTGGTACAGTGCGAATTAAATTGTTGACAAAATACTCGAATTTGGGCCTTTAGGTTATCCCACCAGAGACTAATTGAGGAGAAAGAAGATTTTTAGTACTCATTTCAGCCCAGAAATCACGAAAGGAGTCTGTAAATAAACGATCTTCTAAAAGTTTAATGTTAAACTTCCAGTAACTATTTCTGCATGTGGGTCGAGGAAAAGAAAGATCTAAGGTTACCATATGGTGGTCTGAAAACAATGACGGAAAACAACCTGAAGAGGCCGCGACGTTCCTAAAGGGTACATTAATGTACCAGCGGTCGAGTCTTGCCGAAGACACCCGGCCATTGGCACATCGACACCAGGTAAACTGGACTATGTTGGGGTGATGCAATCGCCAAACATCCAGTAGACCGGCCGTCTTAAAGAAACGGGATAGGTCCGCATGGGACTCGGGGTGGGGTTCTGCAGAGTTTCTATCCTTCGAAGGGTCAAAGGTGCAATTAAAGTCACCACCAATGCACACACATTGGTCGAGATCAACTGATTTCAGGTGGTTTACCATGGAGGTGAAGAAGGCCTTTCGGTCCCTGCTCTCACTAGGTGCGTACACATTGAAAATGGTACAGCGGAAGTTTTGATGTGCAAGCTGAAGGGAAATAAGCCGGCCTTTTATGACTTCATGAAAATGACAAGACTCAAAAGCTAGATCTGGCTTTAGAAAAAACCCAACCCCAGCAGATGAGGCTGACAGATTGCTAAAATAGCATTGCCCTTTGAAAGTTTGGCACCAGTCATGTTCCACGTTAGGTGTGATGTGGGTCTCTTGTAGTAAAAGAACATTTGCCTTTTTACGGTCAAACAAGTTTTTGACTTGGGCCTGACGGAGGTGACTTGCACCCCCACCATTCATGTTTAAGGTCGCAAAGGAAATGTATTTCATTCCATGGTAATGAAATCACCCTGTGCTTGGGAACACTCCGTACCTGCTCGGGTAACAAACTTTCTTAACCTGTGGAATTGAGATTTCGTCAGGTCAAAATCCTCACGCGCTTTGATTATTGACTTTGCGGTGCAAATGAATGCAGCCAAGTCAGGGAAATAGTCTTTAATGACAATGTTGCGGTGACGATACGTTTCGTTAAGGAAGGTAAGAATGAGTTGAGGGGATACCTGCGAGTGACCTGTCATCGCTTGTGACAGCGCGGTTGCCTCAATGTCATCTTCGGACTCAGACACGTCAGATAACATGTTGTCAGGATCTGGGGTATTACCCGCTGCCCCCGCGGTCTTGTCTGGAGGCACCTTCACAAGTTTCCCAAGGTGTTCCCGAGAGCACTCGTTAACACTTTGGTGGATATTTGTATCTGGGGTCGGAGCTTGGGTTTGAGATCCCAGCAAACTCAGATTTACCGGCCCCGTTTGTACAGTGGGAACGTTTATTGAATCCTTAGTCTGCTCGGTATTTAAAGGGGGGACAAGCGGAAAAACATTTCCCAGCTCGGAAATGGTAATACTTTCACTGGAGGTTTCGCACTCGGAAACTTCCAGGTGAGAGGTACAAATTTTATTTTTCGGCTCATTTACTTAATGAGACTCGCTGGTGTCATTGACAACGGTATTCATGTACTCAGTTAGTGAGGGAATGTCAGAGGGACACTCGGACACATGTGCACCGGAAATGGTGCCGCCCATGACCGCCTTCTTTGCAGCACCAGCGAAAATGCTTGGCGCTGCTGCTCTTCGCTTTTTAGCATACACTATGGATTCTTCGTTCATGGGTTCGGGAAAGGGGGCAATGCTAGTTGTGTCAGTCACATCGGTGGGTGTCATCACATTGGAATCGGAAAGCACCGGTGTGACAGACGACTCAATCGGGGTGTCAGAAGGTACGGTCGGGGTGTCAGAAGGTACGGTCGGGGTGTCAGAAGGTACGGTCGGGGTGTCAGAAGGTACGGTCAGGGTGTCAGGGTACGGTCGGGGGGGTCAAAGGGTACGGTCGGGGTGTCAGAAAGTACTGTCGGGGTGTCAGAAGGTACGGTCGGGGTGTCAGAAGGTACGGTCGGGGTGTCAGAAGGTACGGTCGGGGCGTCCGAAGGTGCGGTCGGGGTGTCAGAGGGTACGGTCCGGGTGACGGAAGGTACGGTGGGGTGACAGGAGATACGGTCCGGGTGACGGAAGGTACGGTAGGGGTAACAGGAGATACGGTCTGGGTGTCAGCGAGCATGGTCGGGGTGTCAGAAGGCGCGGTGGAGGGATTGGCCTTTTTACAAACCCTTTCGTTATGTCCGGGTTCACCACACTTCGGACAAGAGGCCCTAGGACAGAATCTTTTAACGTGTCCGAATTCTCCACAATTAAAGCATGTTAAGGAGGCTGAGGAAGCATACATGTGGTATTCCCGATCATCCAACGATACTTTAAAGGATATATTTAAACCTGTATCGGCTCCGCGATCCGGGAGAATCATGTACACCTGCCTCCTAAAGCTCATTACATGTTTGACACGATCGCTGCGACACCCGAGCGGAATCATTGAGATTCGGGAAACAATTTTACCATAACGAGACAGAACGGATAGGAGTTTCTCGCCTGGCATAAACGGTGGAACGTTGGATATTGTTATCTTGGTAGCTGGCGTATCCATAGGGGATACCGTAATATAATGACCCCCTTTTATGGTTAGACCGGTACTAACGACGTCATGAACGAGTTTTTCTTCTGACACGAAGACAACAAATTTCTGGTTCATTCGTGATGCCGCACGAACATTACCGTCTCCTATGATGGATCCCACGGCCAGGATAATGTCCTCAGTAGGAGCTCCTTCATGCGGAACACATGCGAATGCATGCTTACGCGTTAAATTTTCGAATGTCTCGTAACGAGAGCGTGTATTCGCCATACCAGCGAAATTCCCCCCCCCCTCCCCCTCCCCTGTCCGAACCGGACAAGAAGGTATCAAACCTAAATAATCGAACTAAAGTAAATAATAAGCGTGCATTATAAGCACAAAAATGGCTTACAAAGCGTCGTCAAAGCCAGTAGGCCGCACCCAAAATGGGCTCGCTCTCAATCCTCTCTCTCTCGAAGACAAGGGTGCAGAACGGATGAAAACACAATGCCGAAGCACACAGGATGGAAAAGAAGAGGGAGGGGGGCAGGGGAGGGCAGGAGACGGGGGAAAACTCACAACGGACTCACCAAAACACCGAGCAGTTGCTCACAGCCGCCATGACGCTACACCCAACGCACCGACAGCCGATAGGTGGCGACAGAGAGAGAGAGAGAGAGAGAGAGAGAGAGAGAGAGAGAGAGAGAGAGAGAGAGAAAGAGAAAGAGAAAGAGAACAGAGAACGAGAACTGAGAACGAGAGGACTGAGAGAGAGAGGACTGAGAGAGAGAGAGGACTGAGAGAGAGAGAGGACTGAGAGAGAGAGGACTGAGAGAGAGAGGACTGAGAGAGAGAGAGAGAGAGAGGACTGAGACTGAGACTGTTTCTTTATTTTATTACAAAAGTGAAAAAGATCAGTTATGTGCAGTCACAAAGAAAGAAACACAATAATTAAAAAGGTCTCAAGGAGAGATTATTATCAAATCATCATCATCAAGTTTGCATATGACACCATTAAAAACCCACTTTTCTTTAAAACATGTTAAATTCTTGTTCATTTAAAAAACAAAGGTACTCTCGCTTTAATCTTGCACTTACAAGAGCCTTAACGGTGAGCAGTACATCATATGAAGAGCTAGAAACGTTTCCCATTTTTTTCTTCCTGGACTTGTAAATTGCAAACTTGGCCTGACCAATTAAAAAGTTCATTAAAACCACATTCCTAAGGGAAGACAGTCCTAAAACACCATAAATAAAAACATTGTAATTGAAGAGAGAACCGAGCTTCACAAAGCGTTCCTAGAGAAATGTAAAAAGAGGTTGCAATCATTCACATTCAAGGTATATGTAGTGGAAATCGATCAGTTCCACGACATTGTCCTGTAGGTAGGTTTAATGACAATACGATCTCTGGCAATATCCTGTAGAAATACAATCATGCAATATATATCAGGATCATGGAATCATAAGAAAGTTCAGTAATATCAATCAATGCAAGCAAGCCTAGATTATCTACGTATATGCACCATCCGAGTCTACATGTCTTAGATTAATTGTCACAGGAGTGTGTCGGAGCAGCAGTCGTCCGAGTTCTTATAGACGCCTCTCAGTGGTTAGCGAGGGCATCACACCTGGGTTCAACTTAGGTACAATTTCATGACATTCTCCCCGCCGTTAGAACTACACTCCCGCTAGGCAGGATTGAAGCATGCAGCAGCATTAGTAGTGTAGCAATGTCAGTCCATGTCAGTCGGCCCATCCGTAGCGATCAGGGCGGTGAATTTCCCTGCCAGCACGGGTCCGGAAACTATCGGGTACTACATCCCCAAGCCCGGAGTCCCCCGCATTGGAGTAGCCGCCTGAGGCAGGCGACGGAGGGGGCACCACAGTGCCTACAGGCAGAGGTGCGTTTGGCAATGGGAGGGTCGGCAGATGCTCCATAGGTAGAGCCACGGAAGAGTCCATAGACTCGTAAATTGGTTCGTCGATATCCCCGCAAGGGTCGATGGCCCTGCAAGGGGCCAGGTGGCGTATGGAGACAGTGGACTCGCATCCATCAGCCATCATCACGCGAGCATGCTCGGGATTAGCCTGGAGCACCTGCACCTTATCCACTAGTGGGTCATACTTGCTCGTGCGAACAGCACGTTTGAGGTAGGCCGGCCCTGGCTCAGCAAGCCAACTAGGTAAAGATTGGATACTCCCCGAGCTCCTTGGGTGGTGAAACATCCGTTCATGAGGAGTCTGGTTGGTGGCCGTACATAGTAAAGCCCTGATTGAGTTCAGAGCCGCAGGTAACAACCAAGCCCATTTATCTAGGCCCCGGCCGAGGGTCCGCAGGCTTCGCGTGACGGCCCTCCATATGATCCAATTGAAGCGTTCGACCTGCCCATTCGCCTGCGGTCTATATGGGGTGGTATAGCTAGAAGCGACATTATGCTGAAGTACGAAGCTCCTCACTTCCTGGGACAGTAACACCGCACCTCAATCGGTATGCACATAGGCCGGGTTCCCGAACATAGAAAACAAGTTCTGCAGACATCGTATAACCGTGGCGGCCGTCATATCTGCACACGTGAAAGCGAAACGGAATCACGAGTACTCATCAACGATAGTGAGCAGGTAACGAGAGTTACTCGATACCGGCAGCGGCCCTTTAAAATCCATCACCAATCGCTCCCATGGCCTAGTAGCTCTGACCAGCGTCCCCATGGGAGGGTTATAAAAACGCGGCTTAAGTTCAGCACATACAGTACAGTCGCGACAGACCTGGCGAATATCCTCAACCGAGTATGGCAGATTACGACATCGCACGAAATGAGCGAAACGCACCACCCCAGGATGACACAGAGTGTCGTGCAAAGCGCGCAGACCCTCCAAAGATATGAGGCCCACACACGTTTCTGACCACGATAAGGCGTCGGCCACCAGGTTATCCCTCCCCGGGCGATATTTGATTGTGTAGCAGAAATCGGCGAGTTCGATGCGCCAGCGAGTGATTTTCTCATTCTTAATGCGTTGAGCATGCAGAGTGTCATACATAAATGCAACGCTCTGTTGGTCCGTGATGATTTGGAAGCATCGCCCGAGCAAATAGGGACGCCAACGCCTAATCGACTCGACGATCGCGTACGCTTCCTTTTTGACAGACGAATGTCTCCGCTCAGCGGAGGTGAGAGTTCGCGAAAAGAAAGCCATCGCCCCCCCCCCCCCCCGGGAGAGAGTCACTGCTATCGCATGATCCGAGGCATCACTTTCCAAAACGAACGATTTGTTATCGTCAATCATCGCCACAGCGGCCCCAGCGATGTCGGACTTAAGGCCATGAAAAGCAGCCTTGGCATCAAGGCTCATGGGGAACGCTTCACAGCCCACAAGTGGGCGGAGTTTCACGGAGAAATTTTGCACCCACTTAGAGTAATGGGCGAACAGCCCGAGAGCACGCTTCAACGACGCACGATCGCAGGGCGGGGCCATGTCGAGCAAGGGTCGCAGACGCTCCTTATCCGGAGCAACTGAGCCGTGGGTCACGGTGTACCCCAGAAGATCTATCATGCGCGCGGAGTATCGACATTTAGCCTCATTCATAGTTAAGCGATACCTCTGCGCGACCTCGAGGAAGCGCTTCAGATTTGCATCATGATGGTCCTGGTCATGGTCATGCCTACAAACCGTAAGATTGTCCAGATATACAAAGACGTCGGTCAATTTCTCCTTAGCGATGAGGTCATCCATAGCCCTCTGAAAACACGCGACCCCGTTCGTGACCCCAAAAGGTAGCTGGGTGAACTGGTATAACCTTTGACCTGATTCAAACGCGGTATAGATATGGTCAGCCTTGGAGATGGGGATTTGATGATACGCACTACACAGATCGAGAGTGCTGTAGACCGAGTACTGGGCCACTTGTCGAACCAGGGAGTCCATCCCCGGAAGGGGGTAGGCGTCCAGCTGTGTAAATCGATTAATCGTCTGCGAATAGTCAATTACCATGCGTTTGCGATGCGCTTCACTTCGTACCACCAGGACTTGGGCCCGCCATGGCGACCAGCTGGGTTCTATGATACCTTCCTTTAATAGCTGGGCCGTTTCCTCCGCAATGAATTGCGCGTCAACTCGTGAGTAGCGTCGCGATTTAACTGCTACAGGTGTGCAGTCCGTGGTCATATTGGGGAACAGCGACAGCAGCTCAATTTCCATCCCTGCAAGAGCGCACACCGCCAGCATGTCAGTACCACCAAATTCCATTTCCAACCGTCCATGTCACTTAAGAAAATCATGTCCGAGCAAAACATCTGCACATAAGGCTGGTAAGACCATGAGATGCACGTCCGGAAACATTCGTCCCTTTATCACAAGCTTCAATTGACATTCCCCTTTTGTGCTGAGCCTAAGCCCTTGAGAGGCCATAAAGCTCCGACGTCTGGTCCCAAGGATCGGCCATCCATGTTTTCGCACCAACCGATAATCAACATAACTATCAGTAGACCCAGTGTCAATTAAAGCACTTGCAAAAATCTCTTCGATCATAAGTGGGATAATAGCCCGAGCCAGGCCAGGTGGTCCTGTAGGTATCGAGCCATCCATGCGAGATGATTGCACTTCGCGTGTGGATCCAACACCAGCCAAAGTTTTCCATGCCGCAGTAGCTTGCAGTTCGTACGAGCAGCCTCCGGATGGCGCTCGTGTCACATGTGGGGTTTGGAAGCCAGCTCGAGGTTTCCATGCTTTAGCAGGAGTTTGTAGTTCGTACGAGCAGCCTTCGGATGGCGCTCGTGTCTTGCGCGGAGTTTCAAAGCCAACATTAGCCGTCCGGGTGGCCAAATCGGACAGTTGGCAGGGGTGTGGAAGAATGCCGGCCAAGGACGGTTGCGCCGCATTCTGTCGCGTTTGCCCCACTTGTTTAGTCGGCGCGTTGGTCCTCACCAAGGTCGAGCGCACAGCCAGGGGCCCATGGAGAGGTGCGATTCTCATCAAATTCGGGCGAGGCGCCCCGCTCTTCGCTCGGCCTGCTGGCTCAGCGATAAGCACATTAATTGTCGAGTGGGTTCATTTGCCCCGCATCGCCTTTCGGCAAACCTTCGCAAAATGCCCTGTCTTTGTGCACAAATGACATACCGCTTCACGAGCTGGGCAAACCGACCTGGGGTGTTGTCGATTCCCGCAAAAATAGCACGTAGCGTTATGTCCGGGCTTTGGTCCGGCAGCTGCTGCAGCTGTCAAGCCCGGATCAGGGTCCTCCTCGGGAGCAGCTGGGGTCTCCGATTCCGGCAGCTATGCCGTGGCTGCATCCGCGTCCGCGGCGGTTGCTCTCTCCGGTCGAGCTTGCCGAGATGTCCCCGCAGTGACGTATGAGTGTTCATATGCGTCGGATTGTTCTCGCGCTTGGGTATAGATGTGAGCCAGCTGAAGGACTTCAGCGAGCGTCAAGTCTGCTTCTTCCAGAAGCCATTGTCTCATGACTGGGGATTTGATTCCAGCGATGAAAGAATCGCGTACAAGATCATCACAAACTTGTTCATGTGTACGTACCTCCGGTGCGCTCTCGGTCATCAGACGCAGGAGTTCTTGCGCGAATTGGTCTAGAGTCTCCGTGGGCTGTTGCTTTCGTACCGTGAGCAGATGCCGAGAATAAATCGCGCTTCGTTTCTTGATGTAGATTCGCTTCAGCTCTGTCACGGCTGCATCGAACGTCACGCACTGTTCGATAGCCCGGTAAACGTTATGATGCACTTTTGTCTGTAGCACCTCTAATTTCGTTTCATCAGAGACAGCGTTTTCCTGGGCCTTGAATTGATTGTCCAAGGTTTTCAGCCAATGTGTCAGTTCCGTGCCCACATCCGCTGCCTGAGGGTCGGCTGCAAATTGCGGCACTTGAATCATTCGGTGTCCCGCCATGTCGTTCACGTTCGCCTCTTGTTCTCGATTGGACAGCGAGACGAATTGTCATTAATTGTAGTGGAAATCAATCAGTTCCACGACATTGTCCTGTAGGTAGGTTTAATGACAATTCGATCTCTGGCAATATCCTGTAGAAATACAATCATGCAATATATATCAGGATCATGGAATCATAAGAAAGTTCAGTAATATCAATCAATGCAAGCAAGCCTAGATTATCTACGTATACGCACCATCTGAGTCTACATGTCTTAGATTAAATGTCACAGGAGTGTGTCGGAGCAGCAGTCGTCTGAGTTCTTATAGACGCCTCTCAGTGGTTAGCGAGAGCATCACACCTGGGTTCAACTTAGGTACAATTTCATGACAGTATATATGCGGTAAAGTTTCAACGGATGCACAGAAAGGGCACAGATTAGAATTAGCAGTAGAAAACCGGTTCAGTAAAACATTATAAGGGAAAATCCAGTGTGCAAGCTTTCATTGAATATCTCCAACATACTTTGGAGTAGGCAAGAGATAAAAACTTCGCCAATTGGGACAGTTGGGGGATATTGGGGGTAAAAAGTACCGGCATCGAAGCCTCGGGTGCTCAGAAAATGTTTTTGCATATAAAATTTTAACGTAGGCGTTGTACAAAGTTTTCTTTGGAAAAGAAGGAAGGGATAATGCAGTATCATCAGGGCTGTTCAGGCCAGGACACAGATTAAGTGGCGAGCTGAAGACAAGGAGTTTAGGGAAGTCACCTGTTCCAAGTTCCTCGCAGGTACTACGATACGTTCTGGATATCCTTTGAAGGAACCGAGAGATGATCCTGACAGATTTTATTCCAGTTTTTTGTGCCACAGCGGCAGCACTCAACCAGCAGCTCCCAGACTCTGTCATAAGGTCTTTTACTCGCAGCAGTTTGGCATCAACAAAACGTTGAACGAGACCCCTATTATTTAAACTGTTTTCCAGGAAGAGGTTGTAGCATAGGGGCTCATTCAATAACATTTTCATGTTGTATGTTGCCATTTCACGGGAAAAGGACAGGGCTTGCTAGGCCCTTGGTAAAAGGTGGGCAGCAAGGCTAAATCGATTTGATGAGGGTTCATCAAGAAAGGTTCTTGGCAGTAGCCCAGCTTGCATGTAAGCTGCAATATGCAGTTAGCCAGAGGCCTCCAGAGTAGGGCTTCATCTCCATATATAAGTTGGCGCATGATATGAAGCCGGAAGACCATAATCTGGCTGCGGATATCAATGAGACCTTGGCCACCTTCAGTGAGTGGTAAGTATGCCACGGCGGGTTGGAGCCAGTGTTTCCCGCTCCAGAAAAAATGGACAATGCTCTTTTGGAGTGTAATAAGAAGGATCCCGGGCGGTTGTATGCATATCATCTGATGCCATAGCATAGAGGCAACAAGATTGTTAATGACGAGAGTTCTTCCACGGTAAGAAAGTTCAGAAAGAAGTCCTTTCCAACGGGCTAGTTTTGCCATTACCTTGTCCGGTAATCCGACCCAGTTCTGCTGCTCAATGGTGTTGTCTCCTAGGAAAATACCGAGGTATTTGATGCCATTTTTCTGCCAGTTCAATCCTCCTGGCAGGACAATTGGCGGGCAATCTCCAGGTCCTATCCAAAGGGCTTCACTCTTCTTCCAGTTCACCTGGCCTGAACAAGCCTGACAATATGTCTTTAATGTCTGAGCCACCGCAGTGACATCAGCACTATTTTTTATATAAAGACAAACATCATCTGCATAAGTAGAGACTTTTAGCAGTGTGGTCAGAATTGATCCAGTGAAGCCAGAAATGTGCGTACGTAATTGGAGCAGAAGAGGTTCGATGGCAAGAGAGTATAAAAGTCCAGATAGCGGGCAACCTTGCCATACTCCCCGTTGCACAGCAATGGGGCTACACAATACTTGATTAATTTTAAGAACACTGGATATATTACAATACAAAAGCTTAACATACGAGATAAAAATAGGTCCAAAACCAAAATTCTCCAAAACTCTAAAAAGGTACATGCGGTCAATACAATCAAAGGCTTTTCCTTGGTCAATGAAAAACAGACCAACATTCTTGTTAAAATTGTTACAAAACCGAATGGTATCACGGATAAGAAAGACATTATTAAAAATAGTACGTCCAGGAATACAAAAGGATTGATGTTCTCCTCTTAGTATATTCATAAAAGGTTTCATTCAATTAGACAAGGCTTTGAATAAAACTTTATAATCCGGACATAAAACAGAAATAGGACTCCAGTTCTCCAGAAGTTGAGTGTCCGCTTTCTTAGGAATTGAAGTGGTGACTGCTCTCCAGCAACTCCACGGCAGTTGTCCGTCCTCTAAACATTCATTCAATACCTATAGTAGGTGAGGTCCAATGGCGTTCCAAAAACACTGGAAAAATTCGCTAGTCAGCCCATCCAGTCCAGGGGCTTTATCGGGTTCCAAGGCCTTCAAGGAAGCGGTGAGCTCAGGTAACCTAAGAGGATCCTCCAACTGCTGCTTCTGATCCTCCGCCAATGTTGGAAGTTTAGAAATAAGTTCAGATATTGCCTCCTGGTTAATGTCATGCCGCATAAACCGTTGTTTAAAATGTTTCCGGGCACATTCCCTGATTTTGCCATCTTCATAAAGGAGTTCCCCATCATGCAGCAAGCGTGTAATCATTGACGAAGAGGCCCCCCTTTTAAGGCTGAAGAAGAATTTGGTTGGAGCATCAAGGTCGTGTATGTACCTCATCTTCAGGCGCAATAAAGCATTTTGTGCTCGCCTTTCAGATATGGAATTCAGTAAGGCCGTTTTTCCATGAATTTGTTGCCTCATTTCCTGGTAGTTCACACTTGCAGTTCCCTGGAGCTGTTCCTGTAATTCCAGGATTTCATCTTGCAGTAAGGTTGTGTTTTTCCCCCCTCTTGAACACCATACACACGATATTGTTGGCAGAACAGTTTGATGTGCGTTTTGGCATTATCCCACCATTGTCTGAGGTTTGAGAAATTCCCTTGGGAGGCAACTAGGATATTACAAATTTCTGGAAAAAGGTCCTTAAAGGTACTATCATCAAGTAAATTGTTATTAAATTTCCAAAAAGCACTCTTGTGTTTCGGGCAGGGGGCAGAAATTTTGAGAAATGTTGCGCTGTGGTCCGAGAATCCTGATGGGCAAATTTGGGATGACAGAACGAGGCATTCAAGTGGAGGATTAACATAACACTTATCCAAGCGAGCAAGTACAATATTATTCTGAATGCATCGACACCATGTGTATTGCCTGATTGATGGATGCTGTACCCGCCATATATCTGTGAAATTCATTTGTTTTAAAAATTTGGTGAGGGGGGATGTGGAAGCAGTATGGGGCATCGCGGGAGATTCCAATGATTCTGAATGCTTTGGTTCAACAGCGTGAAGACGAGCTAGGTGTGAGGCAGGAGCACCAGACCAGAGGGGAGAGCAGTATTCCAGAGAGCTGCGGATGAAAGCCTTGTAAGTGGTGAGGAGCTCAGGTGTACCAAGGAAGGACTTCGCACGACGGAGGATGCCCAGTCGGCGACTGGCTTTGGAGGCCAGATTTGAAATGTGGTTTTCCCAGGAAAGATCATGGCAGATAGTGAGACCCAAAAGATTGAGTGACAGAACTTATTGGAGAGGATTATTCAGAAAGTGGATGGGAGGGTTGTCCAGTCGGTCTTTTCGGAGAGACATCCTAAGAGTGTGAGATTTGTCAGGATTGAAAGACATGTTCCATTTGTTTGCCCAGTCTGTGATTTTGTCCAGGTCTGCAGAGAGTGAGGAGGCTGCAGACTGCCGATCTGAGGGATGAGGAATGGAGCGACAGAGAGTAGAGTCGTCAGCAAATAGATAGAGAGGATTTTCAAGAGAGTCAGAGAGATCATTGATGAAGACCAGAAAAAGCACAGGGCCCAGAACACTGCCTTGGGGAACTCCAGCCTGAACAGGAAGAGGAGATGAGAGAAACCCATTCAAGGCCACACATTGACTACGACCAGAGAGGAAGTCCTCCAGCCATGCGTGGAGATTTCCAGGGATACCAAAGGAGGAGAGTTTGGTGAGCAGAGCGGGTTGCCAGACCTTATCGAAGGCATGTGATATGTCGAGGGAGACAGCTCTAATTTCCTGTTTGGCATTGAGGACCTCCATCCATTGTTGACACAGCAGAAGCAGCATGTCCAGAGTAGAGTGACCTGGTCTGACACCAAGTTGATGATCAGAGATCAAGCCATTGGAGAAGAGGAAAGATTTCATATCTGAAGCAATGATGGATTCCATGACTTTGCTGATAATTGGGAGAAGGCTGATTGGTCTGTAGTTGCTAGTATCTGTTTTTGCACCTTTTTTGTGCAAAGCGGTGATGTTGGCTGATTTCCAAGCAGATGGCAGATGACCTTGAGCAAAAGAGAGGGTGAAGAGAACAGAAAGGGAGTGAAAGAGCGGAAGAACATGATTTTAGGACCCGTGGGCTGATCCCGTCAGGACCAGTTGCAGAATCAGAGTCGAGGGTTGACAGAAACTTTTCCACCTTGTCAGGAGGAAAGGACACAGAGTCCAGGAGCAGCTGGGTATGACTGGGTACGGTGGGTACAGAGAGGGATGGGTTTGGGACACAAGATTTAGAGGCAAACACAGAGTTGAGGCATTCAGCTTTTTCACGTGCGGAGTCAGCCATGTAGCCATTTGAGGTGAGGGAGGGGATGGAGGGGGAACAAACACCAGAAACAGATTTGACCAGACGCCACCAGGATTTGGAAGAGGGAGACAGATAAGAGAGTTCGGTCTTGAGAACGGTGAGATATTGTTTCCTGGCTCTCCTGAGGGTGGACACACACTTGTTTCAGGCTTTGTGAAAGGAAATGAGATTTCCTTCCATTGGATTTACTTTCCAGGAGACGAAAGCAAGTTGTTTCTGGGCAACAGCCTCACCACAAGATTCCGTGTACCATGGACGGGAGGAAGGGTATGACAACTGAAGACGAGATGGAATAAATCTGTGCATGAGAAAGAGCAATTTACTTTGAAAGAATTCCCAGGATGAGTTGATGTCAGAGGCGGTAGAGATGGGAGACCAGTCCAGATGATTGATGGCTGCTTGAAGACCGTGCCAGTTGGCCTGAGTGAAATGCCAGACTCGTCGCCGCTGAGGAGGCTCTCTGAGAATTGTCAGAGAGATGTCCACTTTAACAAGCACATGATCAGATGAGCCGATTGGAGCAGAAGAAGAGCAACAGACATTTTCAGGGAAGTTAGTCATAACCAAGTCCAGAAGAGAAGATGCTCCGTTGACTGAGATCCGGGTCGGGAAATTAACAGATTGTGTCAGTCCCAGTGAGTCACAGAAGTCCTTTGCTGAAGAGCCATGGCTGGTGAGAGAGGTACCCACACCCTGCCAACTGGCATGGTGACAAGTGAAATCACCACATATGAGGAAGAGAGAGTTGGGATGGGTAGATAGAAGTTGGTCCATATTATCAGACAGCGAGATGTAGATGGAGTCATCACTGTTTGGTGGACGGTACAACACACATATGAACAAAAGGTGGGAGCGAAGGGGAAGCCGTAGCCAAAGGTATTCCTGGGGGTGAGGTGGAGAGAGGGCAGTGGAGGGCGAGTGAGGAAGAGAGTTTTTTAAATAAAGATAGCAACCCCACCTCCAGGACGAGGCTCAGTTCTATCATACCGGAGGAGGGAGTAACCTGGGAGAGGTACCAAGGCATCAGAGACATCATGAAGGAGGAAAGTTTCTGTTAAGCAGATCACATCTGGTTTGTCAGAAGCAACCTGTATGGAGAGATCAGTCAAGTTTGAGTGAAGGCCCCGGATGTTTGAGGTCCATACCGTTCATGAAGAGGAAGGGGGAGCATCGGATACAAAACAGGGGGGGGGGCGGGAGGGGTAGGGTAAGATGTGGAAGAGGAGGAAGTGGTAGGGAGAGCTGTTGAAGGTTTGTCAGAGATTTCAGAGATTTCAGAATAGCTTGGAGAAAGGGAAGAATGGGGAGGACAAAAGGTTTGATGGAGATTGGGCGAGGCACAGTGAGGTGTTATTTGAGGAGGGGGGCAGAAGGTTGAGGGAGATGAAGGTGAAAGTTGGAAGGGGGAAGAAGCAGGGAGGATGCTTTGAGGAGGAGGGGTGAGAGGGGAGTCTAGGAGGGGAGGAGCGAGGGAGAGTCTTGGAGGGGAGGGGTGTGGGGGGAGTTTAGGAGGGAGGGGAGGGAGGGGCAAGGGGGGAGATTTGAACGGGATGGGTGATGGGGAAGATTTGGAGGGGAGGGGCAAGAGGGTAGATTTGGAGGGGAGGGGTGATGGGGAAGTTTTGGAGGGGAGTGGTGATGGGGAAGTTTTGGAGGTAAGGGGTGATGGGGAAGATTTGGAGGGGAGGGGCAAGGGGGAAGATTTGAAAGGGATGGGTGATGGGGAAGATTTGGAGGTGAGGGGCAATGGGGTAGATTTGGAGGGGAGGGGTGATGGGGTCGATTTGGAGGGGAGGGGTGATGGGGATGTTTTGGAGGGGAGGGGTAATGGGGTAGATTTGGAGGGGAGGGGTGATGGGGAAGTTTTGGAGGGGAGGGGTAAGATTGGATTTTGAAAAGTGTACAATTCATGGGAAACGAACATTTTTTGCAAAATGAGTTTGAGACCTTCGAGTCAAAAATACGTTTGAGGACGCTGAAGGAGGGGTGGAGGGCTGGAGAGTTTAGGGAATGTAGAAAAGAGGAACGGTAAGAGATGGTATTATTATTATTTTTTGGAATGAATAAATTTGGTGAGCAAGACGAAAGCATCCTTTTGTAGGAGAAGAAGAAAAAGGTGTTGTAATATATGACAGAAAACAGTTGTTCAGGGGAGAGATTAAACATTTCTAACCACGTGATCGCGTGATCACGAACAACGTGAACGAAAAATGAACGAACAAATAAGAACAACAAATAAATGAATAAGAACTGAGAAGGAAATATTTTTTTTGGGGTTTTTTTTTTTGAGTAGAGATATTAAACAAGGAAGTATGGGGTGAATGCCTGGGACAAAACAGAGAATGAAAGTAATTGCAGCGCATTCGATGAACCGCTGAGAGAAAACAAAACCACAAGGTCGGATACGGTAGCCTAAGCCTACTAGTGCTAGTACTAGGCCTCAGAATACTCGACACGCATTATCCGACGATTGTGTATACATGTACAAAAAATTAACACCGAAAATTTTCCTAAAGACACGCTATAGGTACACACACCGAAAGATAGATACAGTCTCGACAAAAAACACAATTGTGAAAAAATTACTTAGCTTCGAAAGCGTGAGCGCATGGACAGCTTCGAAAAGACATGACCTTGCCGACCTCGTCGACGCCGAGGTTCTGCAGAATTTCTGTCCTTCGAAGGGTCAAAGGTGAAATTAAAGTCACCACCAATGCACACACATTGGTCGAGATCAACTGATTTCAGGTGATTTATCATGGAGGCGAAAAAGGCCTTTCGATCCCTGCTCTCACTGGGTGCGTACACATTGAAAATGGTGCAGCGGAAGTTTTGATGTACGAGCTGAAGGGAAATAAGCCGGCCTTTTATGACCATGAAAATAGCAAGACTCGAAAGCTAGACCTGGCTTAGAAAAAACCAACCCCAGCAGATGAGGCTGACAGATCGATAAAATAGCATTGTCCTTTAAAAGTTTGGCACCGGTCATGTTCCACGTTAGGTGTGATGTGGGTCTCTTGCAGTAAAAGAACATTTGCCTTTTTACGATCAAACAACTTTTTAACTTGGGCCTGACGGAGGTGACTTGCACACCCTCCATTCTTATTTATGGTCGCAAAGGAAATATTTTTAATTCCCTGTTAATGAAATCGACATGCGGTTCGGAACACTCTGTACCTGCTCGAGTAACAAACGTTCTTAACCATTGGAATTGAGATCTCGTCAGGTCAAAATCCTCATGTGCTTTGATTATTGACTTTGTGGTGCAAATGAATGCTGCTAAGTCAGGGAAAAAGTCTTTAATTACGATGCTACGGTGACGAAACGTTTCGTCAAGGAAGGTAAGAATGAGTTGAGGGGATACCTGTGAGTGACTTGTCACCGATTGTGACAACTCGGTTGCCTCAATGTCATCCTCAAACTCAGACACGTCAGATAACATGTCGTCAGGATCTGGGGTATTACCTGCTGCCCCCGCGATCTTGTCCGGCGGCACCTTCACAAGTCTTCCAAGGTGTTCCCGTGAGCACTCGTTAACACTTTGGTGGGTATGTTTTGTATCTGAGATTGGGGTTTCGGTTTGAGATGCCAGCAAACTCAGATTTACTGGCCCCGTTTGTAAAGTGGGAACATTTATTGAATCCTTGGTCTGCTCGGTGTTTAAAGGGGAAACAAGCGGAAAACCATTCCCCAGCTTGGAAATGGTAGTAAATTCACTGGAGGTTTCGCACTCCGAAATTTCCAGGTGAGAGGTACTAATTATATATTTTGGCTTATTTACATAATGAGACTCGTTAGTATTGTTGGCAACGGTATTTATATCCTCGGTTAGTGAGGGAATGTCAGAGGGACACTCGAACACTTGTGCACCAGGAATGGTGCCATCCCTGACCGCCTTCTTTGCAGCACCAGCGAGATTGCTTAGCTCTGGTGCTCTTCGCTTTTTAGAATACACTACGGATTCTTTGTTCATGGGTTCGGGAAAGGGGGCAATGCTAGTTGTGTCAGTCACATCGGTGGGTATCATCACATTGGAATCGGAGAGCACCGGTGTGTCAGACAACTCAGTCGGGGTGTCAGACAATCTCTTTCGGTATGTCCCGATTCACCACACTTTGGACAAGAGGTCTTGGGACAAAACCTTTTAACGTGTCCGAATTCTCTACAATTAAAGCATGTTAAGGAGGCTGAGGAGTGAGGAAGCATACATGTGGTATTCCTGACGTCCAACGATACTTTGAAGGATATATTTAAAACCATATCGGCTCCGCGATCTGGGAGAATCATGTACACTTGCCTCCTGAAGCTCATTACGTGTTTGACACAATCGCTGCGACACCCGAGTGGAATCATTGAGATTCGGGAAACAATTTTCCCATAAGGAGACAGAACAGATAGGATTTTCTCACCTGGCATGAACGGTGGTACATTGGATATTGTTATATTGGTAGCTGGCGTATCCAAAGGGGATAATGTAATAAAATGACCCCCTTTTATGGTTAGACTGGTACTAACGACGTCATGAACGAACTTTTCTTCTGACACGAAGACTACAAACTTCTGGATCATTCGTGATGCCGCTCGAACATTGCTGTCTCCTATGATGGATCCCACGGCAAGATAATGTCCTCAGTAGGAGCTCCTTCAGGCGGAACACATGCGAATGCATGCTTACGTGTTAAATTTTCGAACGCCTCATACCGAGAGCGTGTATTCGCCATACCAGCGAATTTATCCCCACCCCCCCTCCCCCCACTTATCCGAACCGGACAAGAAGGTATCAAACCTAAATTAATCGAACTAAAATAAATAATAAACGTGCATTATAAGCACAAAAATGGCTTACAAAGCATCGTCGAAGCTGGTAGGCCGCACCCAAAATGGGTCCGCTCTCAATCCTCTCTCACTCTCGAAGACCAAGGTTCGGGAAAGGATGAAAAACAAATGCCAAAGTACACAGGATGGAAAAGGAGAGGGAGGGGGGCGGGGGGCAGGAGAAGACAAAATCACACAACGGACTCACCACAACACAGAGCAGTTGCTCACAGCCGCCATGACGCCACACCCAAATCACAACAGCCGGCAGGGGACGAGAGGGAGAGAGGGAGAGAGAGAGAGAGAGAGAGAGAGAGAGAGAAGAGAATTGAATTTGCAACACCATTTATTTCACAAAAACAAACCAGGTCAAGTCAAATTTTACAGGAGAGAAAAATAGAAAAAAAACAACAGTTATTAATGTAATTATTAGAAAAGGAAGACTAAATTCAATTCATTCACAACATATAAGGCTTCATTAATACACCATTTGCACTCAAAGAGTTTGACATTTTCATTCGCCACGTAATAATCAAACTCTAACCTTATTTTTGCAGACGCCAGCCCTGTAAACATAGGAACAACATCAAACCCATGCCCATTATCAATTTTTATTTTCCTTGATTTATATATTGCATATTTTGCTCTCGCAACTAAGAAGTTGAGGAGAATACCATAGTCCTTGCAGGAGGGTCTGAAAGGTACACCAAAAATAAAAGAATGTGAAGTGAAAGGAAAAGACAACTGATCAAAAAGGTGTGTGACAATCGAGAAAAGAGGTATTAGTCTTTCGCATTTCACATAGGCATGAAAGAGATCCTCCTTCTGTTCACAGAAGGGGCATGCTACCGGTACTGAGCTATCAAGGTGATGAACAAAGGTGTTCGTAGGGAGAGCCCAATGTGCTATTGTCCACTGGATATCTACTAGGAACCCATAAATAGGTAGTTTGTACATATTAGGCCACAGTGGCTTGGCAGGAGACCCTGGCCCGAGCCTTTCTGACAACAAGGCCACTCGTGTCACTCCGGATATGGGTGATGCTTGGTTTTTCTCGAAGGAGCTTGTGAATACCCACCTTTGTTACCAAATGAAAAGGAGACACAAATTCACCATTTGACTGTAGAGCTGGGAGCACCTTAATTTCAGGGAAGGACAGCCGAAAATCCTTGACATTGTTTACACCTTCCCAGCCAATATTTAACTCCTTAAACGTCCTCTTGACGATGCATATAATTTGGCTGACAACACGCACAGATCTTAAACCAAGAATGGTCACCACCCTGCCAGCAGACATCCATTTTGTCAAAGATGTATCCTTCAGGTCACAAACTTTGCCAATTCCTCCTTGAGTAAATTCCCAAATCAAAGTCCGACTATGAGGAATGCATGAAAAAACCCGTTATAGAAAATAGGTTCTTGGATAAACATCCGGCAATTATAAGCCTCAAGGCAACGATGAACCCCAAAGCCTTTCCAAACTTTCAGCAAACACTGATAAAAAAAATTGGGATTGAAACTAAGCTGACACGGTCAAGGTTCACCAGGAACAGGTGCCTATCATAACACAGGCCTCTCGCTTGTTGTAGCAAAATAAACGCAAATGGGCGCCAGGGCAGCTCTTCAGCATACAAAAGACATTGCACAGACTGTAGGCGAAAAGCCATAAGACGGGTGGACACATCCACAATTCCATGTCCACCCTCCTTCCGAGGATGGTAAAGTATTTGAGGCCGAAGCCAGTGGTATCCATTCCAACAGAAATTAATCAAGACCCGCTGGATGGCTGGCATCAACTCCTTGGGTGGCTGCAAGGCAATTAGTTTATGCCATAATCTTGCTGCTATCAAGTTATTTATAACAAGAGTGCGGCCTTTATAAGAAAGAGATCGCAGTTGTCCTTCCCATCGTTTCAACCGGTGTGTAATTTGTTCAATCATTCATTCCCAGTTCTTCATTTCCACTTCCTGGTTGCTGAGATAGACACCAAAATATTTGACCCCATCTGTTTTCCACTCTAAATTCTGTGGGAGTGCCGGTGGCAGTGTTAAAGAAAGGTTATCTGAACCGCACCATAAGGCTACACTCTTGCTCCAATTTACTTCGGTGGAAAAGGCCGCAGAGTAATCTTTAAGGCAACGCTGCACATGCAGCAACACTACTTGGGCCTTTAATCAGAACGCATACATCATGAGCATAAGCTGTGACCACAAATCTTGAACCAAAAACGGCTCCCACATCCTGAGTTATTCGCTGCCTGGTGGATGCTAAGAGTGGTTCAAGGGCAATTATATACAGAAGTCCAGAAAGGGGACAACCTTGACGGATACCCCGTCGGAAAGGAAAGTGGGAACATAAACTATTGTTTACTTTCATCATGCAGAAGGTGTTAGTGTATAACAGCTTGACACAGGAAATGAAAGTTTCGCCAAAACCCATCCGCTCCCGAACAGAAAACAAATATGTATGATCAACACGATCAAAAGCCTTTGTTTGGTCAAGAAACAACAACCCAAAACTGGCACGCAAGTACTTATTACAAGAAATAATATCCCTTATCAAAAATATATTATCATAAATTGACCTTCCTGGTACACAGTAGGTCTGGTCAGGGTGCACAATAGAGCTGATCACAGTTCCCAAACGGTTTGCTAAAACCTTCGACAAAATCTTGTAATCCGCGCACAGCAATGAGACAGGCCGCCAGTTCTCGACTAGTTGAGTGTCCCCAGCCTTTGGCAACAGGCACATGACTGCTCTTCTGTAGGACAGGGGAAGCTCTCCAACATGAAGGCATTCATCAAATACCTCAAGCAGGTCAGGTCCCACAAGGTTCCAAAAAGTCTTATAGAACTCTCCGGGCAAACCATCAATCCCAGAGGCTTTACCATCCTTCAAGCTCCGCATAGCAGTTTCAAGTTCAGGAGCCGAAACTGACATGTTCAGTGTGCGTTGCCGGTCCTCCTCAAGTCTCGGAAACCCAGTAGTCAGCTCCTGCAAGGTCTCATTACATGTGCTCTGGGGGGAGTACAAGTTTGTATAAAAACCCTTCAAAACAGACTTAATCTCCTGTTCGGAGGTCACTATTGACCCATTAGCAGCACGTAGCCTGTGAATCTGTTGTGATTTTTTGAGTTCTCCAAACTAAAAAAGTCCTTATTTGGCATATCCAACGTTAAATAACTCATTCTCATGCACACCATGGTGCCCATTGCCCGCTGCCATACCAATTCAGTCAAGATTGCCTTTTTAGTCCATAACAGCCGGTCACCTGTAGTGTCTTTCCCAGCCGTATTCATGTTTTCCTCCAGGGCTGCAATTTCAGCCTTTAATGAATCAATCGAGAGATTTTGCAATTTAGTGGCATAAAAACTATATTGTTGACAGAACGATTTGACCTGACCCTTTGCGAGGTCCCACCACAGTCGAAGGTTAGCATGCCCAAATTTGGAGGACCGAATTATTTCCCAAACAGCTCGAAAAGCATCTTTGAATTTCATATCATTCAGCAGGTGGGTGTTAAGTGACCAATACGCACTACCACCTGAGGCCAGAGGCAAATTAAAACCCATTGAAACCAGGTAATGGTCTGTGAAACCAGTTGGGAGTATCTGGGTTGTGGCCATCACATTTAGCATTGGCTTATTCACGTAGAATCTGTCAAGCCTTGCCATTGATAGCCTTGCCATTGATAGCCTCCCATCATGGCATCTGCACCAAGTATAGCACCATGAAGTTGGATGTTGCAATCTCCAAACATCTTTCAAATGATGATTCTTGATGATGTCCTCCAAAATCTTTGTAGAGGCTGGATGGGGTTCATGACCGGTCCTGCCTACGGAAGGATTGATAGTGTAATTGAAATCACCAGCAATACAGATGAAAGCAGTTGTATCTATTCCTTTTACAAAGTAATGCAGAGTGGAAAAGGACACGTCTTTCCATGGGTTCACTCGTTGCATATACGTTCACAATGATGAACTTTTGTGTGTTGCAATAGAATTCCACCGCTATCAGATGCCCCTTATAAATTTCCTTAAAGACAATCTTCCGAGCAGGGATTCTATCACTCAAGGCGATGGCAACACCAGCTTTGAGTGTGGTAAAACCACTCAACCACCACTGCCCTCGATAAAGTTTACCCCATTCAGCAACCAGGTTGTTTATAGCATGGGTCTCTTGTATCAAGATGATGTCGGCTTTCACCCTCTCCATTGCCTGAATTGTCTGAATTTCTCGTAAGGGGGTACAACCCCCATTGATATTCAGGGATGCAATACATATCTCTCGCATTGCCATTTTACAAAGGTAACTCACCTCCGCCTGCAATTCCTTATTCGGCTTTGTCGACGCTTTTCGACGACGCTGAAATTGGTCCTCCGAGATTTCCATTGGGTCATTTCTTTCCAGAAGGGGTCTTGCAGGCCTGATGAAAGTTTTCACATCGGGAAAATGATCTTTAATTACAACATAGCATTGCCTAAACATCTCGTTTAAGAAACTGATGACGTTTTCCTTTGTTACTTCCTTCCTGGTTCTTCTTCCTGATGATCGTTCACAGAAACAAGGCTTTGAGCTTCCTTATCAAACTCCCTAACCACATCAAAGTTGAAACTCCTTTATTGTGTGTCAGGTGCTGGCACATCTTCTGTGTCATCAACACTGCAGTCTTCTTGTTGCATTACCAGGGACACATCTGTGCCACCACTGTTGCCTATTATAGGTCTGCTTAAACCATCATCCTTTGTCGTTACAACCGGATGTGAGCAACAACCATTGTCACTGAGGACCTGAGACTGCTCGTTGTCACAAGGGACAATGGTCCCATCATCACAACCAATACTGGTGCTTTGTTTTTCTTCAACAAGAGCAAGGGGTGAAGTCCTACTCTCTGTTTAATCACCACCTTGCCCATCTTGCCGAGAATCATCAGGGTAGTCTGAGATACCGTTTGCCTGTACGAGTATCACTTTGCTACCTTTGTCTTCGATTTCGGCGCTCAAAAAGGTATGTTTTAAGCTCCTCTTAGCCTCGGTTGCCTTTCATCAATACTTCCTCATAGACCATATTGTCTTGAGGATGAAGCCTCTTGTCCACATCGACTGGATGCTTCGCTGCTGCACTAACCTCAGCAACACTGCCACCATTTGCCACACCCTGGTCTTCTGGTGTGGATCTCTGTACCCCATCCGGCTCATTAACGGGGGTACTGCATCAGTCACAGGGGGGGCCGACCCAGCTGCTGTAGCATGTCTTCTTGGCATCTGGAAAATACTGCTTAGTGTGTCCATGTGCTCCACATCCGTAGCAGATCAAGGTCTCCGTCGCCATGAAGATTCTATATTCATGTTCGCCTACTTTAAAAGTGTGGGAGGTGTTCAACAGTTTCACTGCATCTTTTTGTACAACAAAACAAAAACGTCCAAACGATTGTCCATGCTTCAATCTGCCGTTTCTCGTACGGAGAGGAACCCTAATGATTCGAGAGACGACAGTGCCAAACTCACCTAGCTTGTGTAGGATTTCCTTGTTACCTCGAAAAGGTGGAACATTGCTCAGGATGACTTTAACTGCGGGCGTGTCCATCGACGACACAGGAATAAACAGATCGTTTCCCAAGGTCAAACCATTCTGCACAACAATGTCGGCAAGACTTACTTGCGAAACAAATACAACAATTTTGTGATTCATACGGGACGCGGCATGAATGTTACTCACGTCGATCAAATCCCCAATCGCGAGCAAAATGTCATCCATTTCAACTCCCTCCAGTGGGACATGGCACAGCCCGTGCTTACGCGATAAACCCTCATCGGTAACACGATCAGCAGACCATTGGAAAACACCACAAATTTTTACAAGAAAAGAAAGTTGTACAAGCAAAAGGATGTATATACATATATTTGTGGACATTGAGCACAAGTAAAATTTACAAAAACAAACTCAACACCTCATCTGTTAAAAAAAATGGTCGTTCACACTGCCGAAACATATACGGGCCGACACTATTCCTTCAAAGCAAAAGAGCACATTTTGATCTCTGCCACTCAATTTGATCTTCCCAGTTTTTCCCGCATTTAGCAATCCCGCACAGAAAATTCAAGAAATGGACCGCTGGCTTGCTCTTGGTGCTCCTTTCAATGCCATACACAAAAATTGGAACAGAAAAAACAAACTTAGATTTATAAAATAACTGTTGGAGGAAACAAAAAAGGGGTACCAATCTCCTACATTCCATGAAAGCATGGGTCACATTTTCAGCCTCTTCACAAAAAGGACAAACATTCTGTACAGAGGGATCAAATATATTAAGTAAGCATTTGGTGACCAGGGCCTGATGAACGAATCTCCAATTTAAGTCTCCGGTTCGACCTAAAGTTGGAGACCAATACATCTCTTTCCACACTGGAGATAGGAACGAACTAGCTGGAAAGATCTCCTCCCACCGATTTTTTAAAGGTTTGTGAAACGGTATAAGCACCTCTTGGCATATCCCATAAATAACTTTGTTTCCCATCACATGAAACACCACAACCATCTGAATTTGAGAAGACACACTGTTGTTTTTTTGAGGTGATTTGGAGCTCAGGGAAATAGAGACGAGAGTCCACCACTTCATCTGCCCCAGTCCACCCGATATTTAATTCCCTGAAAGTTTTAATCACAACTCTCAAAACTTTGTCCACCATTCTAGATGACCGAACCCCAACTTTTGATGTGAGAGTACCGGTGGATAACCATCCATTTAGGGAAGGATTCATCAGGTCTCGCACTCTGTTTATTCCATTACTGGTGAAGCAATGCATAAATGACCTGGAGGTTGAAATTTCAGGGAATAAAGGATTCAAAACCAATGGCTCATGCATATATTTTTTGGCATCGTACGACACATCTAATCGTTGTATTCCAAGGACTTGCCAGGCATTCAAAAGGCTCTGATGAAACTCGGGGAGCAGAGTCGTGTTGACATGCTGCAGGTCCATGAGGAAGAGCTCTCGGTCATACTTCAACCCATCTGCTTCCTGCAGCCAAGCATTTGTGAGAGGGTGCCATGGGACACACTCACCATACAATAAACGCTTTATTGTCAACATGCGGAAAGCCATTATCCGACTCGGGACATGTATCAAGCTTTCGCCACCTGCATTTCGGGGTCTGCACACCATGTCTGGTCCAAGCCAATGGTGGCCTCCCCAGAAAAAATGAGTTAGAACCCTCTGAATGCCTGTGACCAAGTATCTAGGAGGTTGGAGGGGGATAACTTTATGCCAAATAAATGGAACCACCCAGGTATTTATTATTGTCACCCTTGCCTTCAGCAATAGAAGGTGGTGCAACCGTTTCCATCTAGCTAGTTTCTGCTTAATTCTTTCCAAGAAACCCTCCCAGTTTTTTTGTTCATATGCTTGGGCTCCTAGAAATAACCTTAAATTTTGAAACCCCTCTTTATTCCACTGCATTCCTCCTGGTAACACAGGCAGAGCTGAGGAAGGCGGACTGAGGCCCACTCATAAGGCAACACTTTTGTTCCAATTTACTTTTGCCGTGGAAGTGAGCTCAAACTGGGATAGACATCGAGAGACCTCACCCACATCATTTTGGCTGGAAACAGCAACACAAATGTCATCCACATAAGCTGAAGTAACCATTTTGTAGTTTTTTGTTAAGCAGACTCCTTCCACCGAGTTGTGGAGCAAAGCTAGTAAGGGTTCGACCGAGAGACTGTAGAGCATACCGGAAAGCGGCAGCCCTGACGGATGCCTCACTGAAAGGGAAAAGGGCGACATAAGCTGTTGTTTACCTTCAACAGACAGGATGCATTTTCATACAACATCTTAACATAGGAAACAAAATTTTGTCCAAAACCAGCTCTCCTTAGTACAGCAAACAAAAAAGAATGGTCAACACGGTCAAAAGCTTCTTCTTGATCTAAAATAACCAAACCAAAACCATGAGATGTAGTACGACCGCGACTGATCAAGGCTCTCACCAAAAAAATGTTATCATAAATAGAACGCTCAGGAACACAATAAGACTGATCAATATCAATCAAAAGGGGGATTACTTCCTTTCGACGTATCGCGAGCGCCTTCGACAATATTTTATAATCCGTATTTAGGAGTGACACAGGCCGCCAATTTGTGATGTCTTGCGAGTTCCCTTTGTTAGGAAGGAGACACCAAACTGACCTCCGGCAACTTAATGGCAATTCTCCTTGTTCAAGGGTATCATGAAAGATGTCAAGTAGAGTAGGGCCCAGAATGTTCCAAAAGGCCTTGTAAAATTCAACTGGGAGGCCGTCAAGTCCAGGGGCTTTCCCATCTTGGATTCCTTTAATAGCAGCAGTAAGTTCTCCGAGAGAGATGCCAGGCTCCATTTGTTGTTGCTGGTCTTCAGACAGAGATGGGAGCAGTTCAAACATCCCGTTTCTGTTTTCCTGGTTCACCGTTCTCAAGGCAAACAGCTTTGAATAAAAGTTTCGTAATTCATTATTGATGTCACTTTGAGAAGACAGAAGCGCACCGGAAGAAGAGCGCAAAGCGTGAATTTGTTGAGGAATCTTGGCTGTCTTTTCCAAATTGAAAAAGTCTATGTTTGGTTTGTCAAGTTGGATATTGTCCATTCGCAGTCGGACAAAAGCACCAGATGCACGCTCTTTCACCATTTCAGCCAGTAGTGTTCTTTTCTCTGACAACTGCTGGACATTTTCGTTGGACATCCCAGATTTCTGCTCACAATAAAGTATATCGTTTTTTAAGGCAGATATCACACCGAGTGTGTTACATGTATTATAACGACAGTATTGCTGGCAAAAACACTTAATTTGGGATTTTGTGCAATCCCACCATTGCCTTAAATTTAGGAAGGAAAACTTTTGCATTTTACATTCTTTCCATACCATTTTGAATGCTTCTTTGAAATGCTCACTTTGTAAAAGTTTGACATTGAAAGTCCAATATGCACTTCTACAAACGTGATGAGGTAAGCCACATACAACAACGACCATGTGATGATCAGAAAAAACAGATGGCCTTATATCAGAATTCTTGACAAGATTTACCTTATCATGGTTAACATAAAATCTATCCAAACGAGCCATTGTCAAAAGATTTCTTGCGACACAAACCCACGTGTACTGCCGGATGTTAGGGTTCTGTACCCGCCACACAGCCACAAGTTGAAATTTTTTAATGAGCTGTGCCAAAGGCCTTGCACTCGGTGGATGAGGCTCAGGAGTGTTTCTATCAAGTTGTGGGTTGAGGGTACAGTTGTAGTCTCCCCCCAAACAAACCAACATGGACAGGTCAATAGTGCTTTAAAAACCCGCTAACTTGTGAAGTAAAGCACTTCTTGCAGAGTTAGCACTAGGGCAGTATACATTAGTCGTGCAAATCTTTTGGTTACCACTGACAAACTCCACAGATAGTAAATGGCCCTTGCAAATTTCCCTACATCTGATCTCCAACGGCTGTAGTCTAGGATGTAAGACTACTGCCACACCAGCGTTGGCATCAATGAAAGCACTGGAGAAAAAGTGGCAACCTTTAAAGATTTTACGCCACTCAACCTCAGAAGACTGATTTGCATGTGTCTCTTGTAACATCAGCACATCAATTTTTCATTCTGAAAAATTTGAAACACCTGGAGTCGTTTTTTTTTCGCACACAACTTTTTCGCACACAAGTCGCACACAACTTTTTTTTTTTTTTTTTTTTTTGTATACAAGATCGAGGCTCGTGAAAGAGCTAACATTAATCACACAGAAAGACAAACCGACACATAAAACATATAACATGGGGAGCGGTAGACAAGATGGGGCGAGAGTGGGAGGAACACAAACACAACATCTGAGAGCAGGGACATCGAGAGATCTGTGGGAGGGAGAGGGCTTTGGGGGGGGGGGCATGGGAAAGGGGGGTGGGAGAGGTATAAAACACATGGACACTGCTGGGACTTCCAGGAAAGAAGTTGGAATTTTAAACAACGTGGATCTGGGGTGAATTAGTGGGGGTAGAAAAGATCAAGGTTTTGGATGGGGGAAGATAAGAGATGGTGGCGAACAGCTGTTTTAAAGACCTAGAGGGAGGAGTGGGGTTGAAGGGAGTGTGGGAGTTTGTTCCAGAGGCAGGAGAAAAGCGGATTGAAAGAGTGAAGGTGAGCAGAGAGCCGAGATTTCGGCAGTTTAACCATCAGACACATGTGTGTGTGTGTGTGTGTGTATATTTATGTGTATGTGTGTGTGTGTATATATATGTGTGTGTGTGTGTGTATATATATATATATATATATATATATATATATATATATATATGTATGTGTATGTCAGATTCTTGCACCCTGTGGGTCATCGCCCGCATATGCTGCATCACCTCGCCCAAGGACTTGACGTTGAGGTTTGACGTTGGCTTTCAAGCGAGCTTGCGCACACACACACACACACACACACACACACACACACACACACACACACACACACACACACACACACACACACACACACACACACACACACACACACACACACACACACACACACATATACACACACACACACACACATACACACATGCTCCTCTTCTTCTTTTTGTGGTGTTCTTTCTTGGTGTAAAGCTTTTGCAATTTCTTCATCCACTTTGTTAAACAAAATATGTTCCAGCGAAGAGCCAAAATGACTAATAGAGCACGAAGGATGCCCTCGAAGGTCACTTCCACCATCTCTTCTTTCTCATCGTAATCATCGTAATCGATCAACTGCGACCACCATTGATGTTTAAGGATGCTACTTTTATCTCCACTCTGTTAACTATTCATACAGTTCCTTGCCCACTCGAGTTACACATTTTCTTAGCCTCTGGAATTGAGGTTCTGACATGTTAACCTGATAAGGTTCACGAAGCATGTTCTTTGCAGTCAAAATAAAATCATGCAGATTCGGAAAGTAGTCTTTGATTTTTACATGTCTTTTCCTGAACGTTTCTTCAAGGAACTTGATAACATTTTCTTGAGAAACCATGGTGATGGTGTTGTCATCACCCACCTCACTCTCTTGAGCACTTAAAGCACTAAAGAGTGGAGTAGAAGAGGTTTCATCAGAATCAAGTGCTTCGTCTTGATATGCACCTTTTCCTACTATTTGTTGAACACTTAGTTTTGGAAACAGCAATTCTCCAGGGTCAAGGACCTCCGTGCTCTTTGCAGACCCTTCCAGATTTACCATATCCCCTGTGGCTATAAGTATGTCCCCCAGCTCATCATCCCTTTCATTTTTATCTGTCAGGGAAGGGTTAACGTTATCCTCACAGTCGCAAGGACTTTCCCCTTTGTCTATTTTTTCCTCACCAGCAGATCCAGCTGCTAACTCGTCTGAGCGAGTTTGGTTATCAGGACAAGGACTTACCACATCCTGAGAGGATCGATTATTTCCGGGTCATACTCAATCTCAGCAAGTGATGCAAGCGAATCTTCCTCACGTACATACACGCCCGGTTCCATCTCCATTACCGCCAAGGAGTTTCCGGTGTAGGCCTCACCCTGGAGGTCCTGCGAGCCTGACACGATCTGAATCTTATTTTGTTTTTCTTTGGAATCACAGGATTCATCACTTGAACGCTTCTGACATTTTTTCCTGGTGTTCGCTGCCGATACTTCCATGTTATCATCCGCACTGTCGTGTACAGTGGACGAAATGGGAGAGGGGTTCAACCACTTTCATTCCCACCTGAGGTGGAGGGCCAGGGTTAGTCACCTCACGTTCTAAATCTATCACTTCCCCACCCCGGTCGGGGTGGACGGGTCTGACGTTTCGCTCACCGGAGTAGGTGGGGCGGTTGGGTTACCCACTCGATCCACCTCCTTCCTGTCAGTGTGCGGTGAGAAGGAGTCGCTCCTCACCAATCCTCCGCTTTCCTGAGTTGTAACCACAATGGGGCAGGCACTCCTCACATGCCCGTAAGCCCCACACCCGAAACACGTCATAGCCTCCGAGGACGCATACATTTTGTATTCAAAGCTGTTGATTTTCACACTCAACACGACATTGAGCGTTTTTACATTTGGCGGAAGTAACATGTCCACTGTCATGGAATACTGTCGAACGTCTGAACCCAGGTGTCATGCATCTTTTGCCTGCTACGCGGCCATAAGGAGAACTCGGTCATTCAGCGCTATGATCATACCTGAGACATTTACTGTATGCTATGCTGTTGCATAACTAGATGGTGCGTACCGCCAGTTTGTTACGGCTTGCTTGTGCTCATATGTGAACTCATTACTAGTTCAGATATATGCTGAATATTGATATGATGTTCGCTGGCTCTCTTTACAGGTATTGTTAGGGATCGAATGATATTAAACTCATGATCTAAGCCAATGTTGTAACTCTGATTCTTACAACATACACCACTCTCTTAAAGGACATGTATAGTGTTTGAATCGATCGCAAACATTTCGCATCAGCACCATCTAAATCCTCGATACGACCTTACCGAACTTGCTTAATTGTTCACGTAAATCCTCATTTCTACTAAATGGTGGGATATTACTGATGGTAATCTTTACCGTAGGGGCTTGTAAAGCGAACACAGAGAGGAACGTGTTCGGTTCAATGAACAAGCCTTGTTCAACTACACTCGCTACCACATGCTCCTCGGACAAAAATACAACAAATTTCTTATTCACACGAGAGGCAGCGCGAATACTGTGTGCACCAACGATGTTTCCAATGGCGGAAAGCACATCGTTAATTTCCACCTCGTTGGGAGGAACACAAACTAGCCCGTGTTTACGAGTTAGCGACTCGTACGTATCAATGCGGGAATGTTCGCCCGCCATCCTAACTCGACCAAAGACAAGTTCGTAACCGAGAACCGAGAAAACCCAATGTTTGTCGAACACCAACAAACAGATCAGCTATAACCTAAAGCCATTAAAACACAGCCACAAAGTGAAGAAAAGACCTCCCCCGGTGGCCATACCAAACCGCCGGCTTAGGACCCTCTCAACACCGGACTGTGCGCTCTCTCTCTCTCTAAGACAAAGGTACAGAAAGGATGAAAAACAAAAACGCAAAGCACACAATGGAAAAGGAGAGGGGGGGGGGGGGGGGTATGGCAGGAGAGGAGAAAAACACACAAAGGACTCATCACAACACAGAGCAGTTGCTGACAGCCGCCATGACGCCACACCCAAATCGCAAAAGCCAGCAGGGGGCGACAGAGAGACAGAGAGAGAGAGAGAGACTGACTGTTTCTTCCTTTTATTACAAGAGTAAAAAAATCAGTTATGTTCAGTCACAAAGAAACAAAACATTACTGTGTTAATGGTCTCAAGGAAAAGTTATTATCAAATCATCATCAAGTGTGCATATGACATCATTAAAAACCAACTTTTCTTTAAAACATGTTAAATTCTTGTTCATTTTAAAAAACCGGTACTCTAGCTTTAATCTTGCATTTACAAGAGCCTGAAGGGTGAGCAGTACATCATATGACGAGTCAGAAGCGTTTCCCATTTTTTTCTTCCTGGATTTGTAAATTGCAAACTTGGCCTGACCAATTAAAAAATTCATTAAAACCACATTTCTAAGGGAAGACGGTCCTAAAACACCATAAATAAAAACATTGTGATTGAAGAGGGAACCAAGCTTCACAAAGCGTTCCTGAAGGAATGTAAAAAGAGGTTGCAATCGTTCACACTCAAGGTATATATGCGGTAGGGTTTCAATGGATGCACAGAAAGGGCATAGATTAGAGTTAGCAGTAGAAAACCGGTTCAGTAAAACATTATAAGGTAAAATCCAGTGTACAAGTTTCCATTGAATATCTCCAACATACTTTGGAGTAGGCAAGAGATAAAAACTTCGCCAATTGTGGCAATTGGGGGGTATTGGGGGTAAAAAATCCCGCCATCGAAGCCTCGGGTGCTCAGAAAATGTTTTTGCGTATAAAATTTTAACGTACGCGTTGTACAAAGTTTTCTTTGGAAAGGCGGGAAGGGATAATGCAGTATCATCAGGGCTGTTCAGGCCAGGGGACAGATTAAGTGGTGGGCTGAAGACTAGGAGTTTGGGGAAGTCACCCGCTGTTTCCTCGGGGGAAGGGCCAAGTTCCTCGCAGGTATTACGATACGTTGTGGATATCCCTTGAAGGAACCGAGAGATGATCCTGACAGATTTTATTCCGGTTTTTTGTGCCACAGTGGCAGCACTCAACCAGCAGCTCCCAGACTCTGTCATGAGGTCTTTCACTCACAGCAGCTTGGCATCAACAAAACGTTGAACGAGTCCCCTATTATTCAAGCTGTTTTCCAGGAAGGGGTTGTAGCATAGGGGCTCATTCAACAACATTTCCATGTTGTATGTTGCCATTTCACGGGAAAAGGACAGGGCTTGCCAGGCGTTCATCACCCCTTGGTAAAAGGTGGGCAGCAAGGATGAATCGATTTGATGAGGGTTCATCAGGAAAAGTTCTCGGTCGTAACCCAGCTTGCATGTAAGCTGCAATATGCAGTTAGCCAGAGGCCTCCAGAGTAGGGCTTCATCTCCATATACAAGTTGGCGCACGATATGAAGCCGGAAGACCATAATCCGGCTGCGGATATCAATAAGACCTTGGCCACCTTCAGTGAGTGGTAAGTATGCCACGGGGGGTTGGAGCCAGTGTTTCCCGCTCCAGAAAAAGTCGACAATGCTCTTTTGCAGTGTAATAAGAAGGCTCCCGGGCGGTTGTAGGCATATCATCTTATGCCATAGCATAGAGGCGACAAGATTGTTAATGACGAGAGTTCTTCCGCGGTACGAAAGTTGAGAAAGAAGTCCTTTCCAGCGGGCCAGTTTTGCCATTACCTTGTCCGGTAATCCCACCCAGTTCTGCTGCTCAAAGGTGTTGTCTCCTAGGAAAATACCGAGGTATTTAATGCCACTTTTCTGCCAGTTCACTCCTCCTGGTAGGACAATTGGCGGGCAATCTCCACTCATCTCCAGGTCCTATCCAAAGGGCTTCACTCTTCTTCCAGTTTACCTGGCCTGAACAAGCCTGACAATATGTCTTTAGTGCCTGAGCCACCACAGTGACGTCAGCACTATTTTTTATATAAATACAGACATCATCTGCGTAGGCAGAGACTTTTAGCGGTGTGGTAAGAATTGATCCAGTGAAGCCAGAAATGTGCGTACGTAATTGGAGCAGAAGAGGTTCGATGGCAAGAGAGTATAAAAGTCCAGATAGCGGGCAACCTTGCCGTACTCCCCGTTGTACAGCAATGGGGCTGCACAATACTTGATTAATTTTAAGAACACTGGATATATTACAATACAAAAGTTTAACGTACGAGATAAAAATAGGTCCAAACCCAAAATTCTCTAAAACTCTAAAAAGGTACATGTGGTCAATACAGTCAAAGGCTTTTCCTTGGTCAATGAAAAACAGACCAACATTCATATTAAAATTGTTACAAAACCGAATGGTATCACGGATAAGAAAGATATTATTAAAAATAGTACGTCCAGGAATACAAAAGGATTGATGTTCTCCTATGTGCACGATTAGACAAGGCCTTGGCTAAAATTTTATAATCCGTACATAAAACAGAAATAGGACGCCAGTTCTCTATAAGTTGAGTGTCCGCTTTCTTAGGAATTAAGGTGGTGACTGCTCTCCGGCAACTCCACGGCAGTTGTCCATCCTCTAAACATTCATTCAATACCCGCAGTAGGTGAGGTCCAATGGCGTCCCAAAAAACCTGGAAAAATTCGCTAGTCAGCCCATCCAGTCCAGGGGCTTTATCAGGTTCCAAGGCCTTCAAGGCAGCGGTGAGCTCAGGTAACCTAAGAGGGTCCTCCAACTGCTGCTTCTGATCCTCCGCCAATGTTGGAAGGTTAGAAACAAGTTCCGATATTGCATCCTGGTTAATGTCATGCCGCATAAACCGTTGTTTAAAATGTTTCTGGGCACATTCCCTGATTCTGCCATCTTCATAAAGGAGTTCCCCATCATGGAGCAAGCGTGTAATCATTGACGAAGAGGCCCCCCTTTTAAGGCTGAAGAGGAATTTGGTTGGAGCATCAAGGTCATGTATGTACCTCATCTTCAGGCGCAATAAAGCATTTTGTGCTCGCCTTTCAGATATGGAATTCAGTAAGGCCATTTTTCCATGAATTTGTTGCCTCATTTCCTGGTAGCTCACACTTGCGGTCCCCTGAAGCTGTTCCTGTAATTCCAGGATTTCATCTTCAAGTAAGGTTGTGGTTTTTCTTTCCTCTTGAACACCATACGCACGATATTGTTGGCAGAACAGTCTGATGTGCGTTTTGGCATTATCCCACCATTGTCCGAGGTTTGAGAAATTCCCTTGGGAGGCAACTAGGATATTCCAAATTTCCAGAAAAATGTCCTTAAAGGTACTATCATCAAGTAAGTTGTTATTAAATTTCCAAAAAGCACTCTTGTGTTTCGGGCAGGGGGCAGAAATTTTGAGAAATGTTGCGCTGTGGTCCGAGAATCCTGATGGGCAAATTTGGGATGACAGAACGAGGCGTTCAAGTGGAGGATTAATATAAAACTTGTCCAAGCGAGCAAGTACAATATTTCCCTGAATGCATCGACACCATGTGTATTGCCTGATTGATGGGTGCTGTACCCGCCATATATCTGTCAAATTCATTTGTTTTTAAAATTTGGTGAGAGGGATTGTGGAGGCAGGATGGGGCTCTGCACTGTTCCTGTCTAGTTGGGGTTGGAGGGTGCAATTAAAATCTCCACCAATACAAACATGATTGTCTTGGTTTTTTAGGGCGTTTTGGCTGTCGAGGGACGTTAGGTGTGTCCCAAGGTCATTAAAAAAAACTCGCCGAGCTACAGGCGTACTTGGGGCATAAATATTAAAAATAGTATAGCATTTTCCACAGTAGTGGAATTCTAGGGATGCTAGGGATCCCTTGTGTATTTCGTTAAATTTAAGCAATGAAGGGGAAAAGGAGGGGCTAATAATTATTGCGACACCGCCTTTACGGGAGTCACCGTTACTAAAAAAGGACAGGCCGGGGAAGAGCCTACACCACTCTGCGACACAGCAGTCGTTGGCATGGGTCTCTTGTAAGAGGGCAATGTCAACTTTTTTCTGTAATAAAAAATCCCTTACTTGAACTTTACGGACAGAGCTACATCCTCCGTTAATATTCAAGCTACAAATGGAAAAACTCATTACAGCTACAAGGAGGAGTGACCACCACTCAATTTTTTGATAGCAGTTCATTCTTAGCTTTTTGCAACCACTTCTTTAAACGGTGACGTTGGGAGGAATTGAAATTAAAAACGTGGGGCCGTTTTACCATCAATCTAGCGGAATGTATAAAATCAGGTAGCTCCGGAAAAAAGGTTTCTATAACAACATTCCTTTTTCGGAATGTGCTCTTAAGAAACCTTTTTATCTCGGAGGGAGGGATTGGAGGGGTTTCTTCTTCCTTAAGGCTACCACATTCACTAACAGAGTCATCTATATCAGATGGCTCAGATGATGTGTCACACTGGTTTTCATCATTTATCTCCTCACCGTCATCACATCCCTCCACGTTATCGGATGGGGCATAGTCCATAGAGGGAGGGGATGGGGAGGGAGAGAAATGAGCCATCTTCAGGGGAGGGGGGGGGGGGGGAATTTTTGCGGTTCAACCATCTCAGTTTCTAGGTCAGTAGACAAGGGCGAGGATTCATCCACATCTATGTCCTCCAATACAGAGAAACGATTTTCTGTGACGAGGGACAAATCTAGGGCAGAGAGGAGGGGCTGTCGGTTTTCAGTTGTAGGTTTTTTAAAGAGATGACCGTTTTCATCTGTTGTTTGCAGATGTCTTTTTCCTTTTGGGCAGACTAATTGAAACTCGTCCTGGTTAGTGGGAAGAGATTGCAAGGGTTTGGGGGGGGGGGAGGGAGGACGTGATCATCGGGAGGGGATTTCCATCGGCTACCATGGCGAGAGAGGTAGGATCAGTTATAGCAGGCAACAAGCTGTGATTGGACAATGTCGCCTGGGGGGTGAGGTCTATCGTTGACAGGAGATGGCTGCAATTAGATCCTTCAGTAGAGGGAGGGGCCCCTGTTTCAAGGGGAGGGGAAGGGGGTATGGCGGGGGGGTTTGGATCGGTGGTAGGAGGGCTTGGGTCGGTGGTAGACAGATTGGGATCAGTGGTGGTAAGGCTTGGGTCGATGGTGGGAAGGTTCGGGTCGGTGGTGGGAAGGCTTGGGTCGGCGGCGGGAAGGCTTGGTTCGGTGGTGGGAGGGTTTGGGTCGGCGGTGGGAAGGCTTGGGTCGGTGATGGAAAGGTTTGGGTCAGTGGTGGAAGGGTTTGGATCGGTGGTGGGAAGGTGGGGGGCTTGCTTATTCCCAGTTCGGAGGGGAGGTTGTACTTGTGGAGAATTCTCTTTTCGGGGGCAGTCATGCTTAACATGCCCAAATTGTCCGCAGCCAAAACATTTTAGAACGTTGGTGGACACGTAAACACTGTATATTCGTTCTGTTGATGTTTTAATTTTATTATAAGGTTTAAATCCTTCTGGGAATTTTTTTAAATCATAAACACTTGCCGCCGGAATGAAACCACGTGGCAGGCCTATTGAGATAGAGGCGACACTGACAGGATTTATTTGCTCCATCGAGTATATTTTAGAGAAATATTCCTTTGTGAAAAGTTTGATAACTGATTGGTTGAAGATGATGGATGAGTCTGCCAAACGCAGTTGAGAGAGCTGTTTGTTCGGAAGGTGTTTCTCTAAAGAAAAAAAAATACTTAGTTGGTATGTCTGTCTCGTTAAGGTGCTGCACCCTCATCCGAACTAGGTGCACCACGTGCATTCCTCTCAGTTATTTCTTTCAATAAAGACTGTTTTTCGGTTAAGGCTCTTTGCACATTATTATTTTGTCCTGTGACCCTCTGAAGATGTAAAATCTCTGATTGCAATAATTTCCTTGCTTCATAATCAGCCCTTTTTGAGAAGCTCTGGTATTGTTGGCAGAAACCTTTGATTTGGGTTTTTACTAAATCCCACCTCTTCAGTGGGTTAACAGAACAGCTTAACTTCCGTTCCAAGAGATCTGTCCAGAAAGATTCAAAAGCCTGAATAAAATTGAAGTCTTCTATTAAACTATTGTTGAAGTTCCAGTGAGAACTCCCTGGACACGGTTTAGAGAGTTGAACGGATGCTCGAGCTAGGGAGTGATCGGAGAAACCAGAAGGCACGATGTCAGATTTGCAAACTCCATGTAACAGGTGAGAATTTACAAAAAAGCGATCAAGCCTCGCAAGTGAGATGTGGTTGTTGGAACAACGACACCATGTATAGGATTGTTCAGAAGGGTGTTGCAAGCGCCAGACATCATGGAGATTATATTTTGCGATGGTATTCGCAAAAAGTTTTGCGGTACATGGTTGAGGTGCAGGCCCGTTTCGGTCGCATGAGGCATTAACAGTACAGTTAAAGTCGCCACCAATAATTAGACAAGTCTGCAGATCCAGTGTTTGGAGGAACTTTCTCAGTTCAGCAAAGAAGGAGATCCGCTCACCATTTTTGCTTGGAGCATACACATTAAGGATTGTAAACTTGACCTGATTGAGATAGAAGGTCACAGAGGCAATATGGCCATCAATGATATTCGCAAATTGAAGCGAGGATGGTTGGAAATGTTTCCCTAAGACAAACATGCATCCTGCCTTAGACGAGGAGCTGTTACTAAAGAAACACTCCTTATCCATAATGAGTCGCCACTGGGCCTGAACAGATCTGACGGCATGAGTAGAGGATAAATGTTGTTCCTGGGACACTCCGAAATCTCCATTAACTTACATGTAATTTTTACCCTCTACCCCCGTTTTCCCCTATTCCCCTTAACACCTCTATTCATACCCCCCTTAATGTAGTCCCTTACACCACTCTACTAATGAGCCTATAAATATATTATCTCTTTCTAACTTTTTAAAATCCCCCATTCTCCTTTGGAACTCATCTCCATCTAGGATATTTATAAATTGAACATCATCTTTATTTTTTAATCTGAGCAAGAATAAAATGGTATGTTTCATGGAGGGCTCTCGTTTGTCCTCCTCCGGGTCCACATACCATCTTAAAGTTGTAATATATACCAGGCTGGTATCCATCAAAGTTCTCACTCCACTCTAATATATTTTTCTTCCCGCCCTCCATTACCCCACTTAACAAATGAATAAGTTTATCCGTCTTGTGAACTTTTTCACCAGTTATTTCTTCAATAAGACTTATTTGATATTTCTCACACTCATTATGTTTACCGTTTATATACCAAGGCTGATTATGCCTCCACTCTTTAGTCTGGTTGATACTTGGTTCTATCATTTATATATTCATAAAAAAGGCATCGGTAGCCCCTTAAAATCCCTAATCCCATTATCTTAACACTTATATATATCTTATCACTTATATTTTATCACTTATATATCTTATCACCTATATATATCTTATCACTTATATATCTTATCACTTAAATAATTATATAACCATAAGGGAGACTATCAATTCCATTTTCTAAAATAAACCTCTTGTCATCAAAAGCCCCCAATGCTTTCTTATTCACCTCTTCTGTATATAATTGATGTTTATAACTTCTTATTCCATTAATTTTTCTAAACTCTTCTTTCTTTGTTGTTAAACAGTTATAATAATCGCTGAAATTTATTGTCTCCTTTATAACACCCTTCTTAACCCCCTTTAGTTTATTATTTTCCTTTTCCTTACCTTTTAACTTCTTATCAATCTTTTCAACATTATACACAATGTATTTATAAGCATAGGCCTTTGACCTCAATCCCACAAATTCACTCATAACATTTCCTTTTAATTCATCCTTGAACTTTCCAATCACCTTTTCATTCTTAGAAGAGAACAACTCACTCTCTGAACTATAATTACTAGTGTCATATATATTAATGTCCTCCTTCATGTCTGAATAAACATCATCAGTATTAATTTTCAAAATAAAACTATCAGTATCCATATAAAGTAGATTAACATCATTTTGATATTTCTTCCTCAAGTTATTGTAAAAGTAATCATACATTAATAACTTTGACAAGTCAAGAATTGATGTTCCAATGTATATAGGTTTATTCATTTTAACACTCTCTTTAACCAAATGGATTGCACAAAAGTTAAGCCCCAACTGAAAAGTTGAGGGATTCTGTGTTTGGGGTTCACAGAGCTCAAGAACATACCCCCATTGTACACACACAGAAAAGTTAAGCCCCAACTGAAAGGTTTAGGGATTCTGTGTTTGGGGTTCACAGATCTCAAGAACGTATCCCCATTACATTTTATTTATTTATTTATTTATTATGTTCAAGGGTATTATCTGCTTACTTGTGTTTTTTGTAATTCTTGTGAGTAAAATGAACCCAAGATTTCTTGCCCATTCATATCATATAATTTGTAAGTCCAAGGGACTGTATCCATTACATCAACAATTTTAAATAATTCATGAGTCCATCTCTTTGTATAACCTTTCTCAAAATGGCTTTTCCATCTGTATATTCTTACAATATCACCAACTTTAAACTTGGGCTTTCTCAAATTAATCTCCTTTTCATATTCTAATTTTGTAAATGTTTCTGATGGTTTTGATTTTGTTGATGAATGAACTGTATTATTGTAATTATCTACAATATTCTGGATTAAATATACCCATTGTTGAGAACCGAGTTGTGTGAATTTTTTCTATAGTTTCTCTTTCAAAGTGCGATTAAAACGCTCAATAACAACTGCCTTTCCTTCATTAAAGGTGCTGTATAATTTAATACCCTCCCCCTTAAGAAATTTCATAAATATTTTGTTATAGAACTCTGTTCCCTTGTCAGTCCATAACTTCTTTGGTTTTCTTTTACTTTTACTAAATATTCCACTGAAAGCTAACATAAGAGTATTACCCCTTTTCTTTTTCAAAGGAACAACCCAGGCAAATCTACTCCTCAAATCAATAACGGTTAAAGCATACCTGTATCCCTTATCATTATTTAGTTCGATTAAATCAGCGGACCATATGTGGTCGGTGTATTTAGAATAAACTTTCCTTCTTTTAAACTTTGTGATTATAGGTTTATGTAATTCATCAGCCAAAAGCTCCTCAGTCTTGATGACATCATTGGAGTTTAATAGTTTTTTGGGGAATAACCAAGACCATGTTTCAATTTAGCACTTAGGATTTTTTTCACAATAAACCTATCAACTTTCTCTCTCAACAGAGGATTTCGTATCAAGGACAAATTATTCAACATTTCTCTGTCTGCTTCATGTTTTTCATCCAATGTAGTGGTATTCCCATAAGCAATATCATGCTTCATACACACTTCATCAACCCTATTTATAGGTTTAGACCAAGGTTTAGGATTGTCAGTCTCATCTAATCTTTTATCCAAGTTTGTTCCTGGACCACAGAAAGAATACCCTGGAAGGTGTAATTCCCCTGGAATTCTAGTTGTTGTAAATTTACTTCCTGACAGAAACTTTTGTATGTCTCCTCCACTTTTAGGAGAGATTAATTGGCACTTTTTAGAGCCACACACTTGACATATTCCTTTTTGATAAACTCTATTATTTTCAGCTTTAACATAAGAGATATTTTTAGATTTAGTTTTCTTTTTACATTTGAGACAATAACTCATATTTATTTATCAGAAAAATTCCGACGGAGTATCAAAACCTTTTTGGTTTTTAACATATACATTTCAATCTTTATTTTTAAAACATAAAGAATCCTAAGGAATGCCTTCACTCTCTCCTCCATTTATTTACAAATAAAACTAACTAAAGTCAATAACCCCAACATCATCAACTATATGACCTTTGTCTTCTTCATGTAAATCTCCTCGCTGAACTCAACTCAGCCATTTTTAAAACCATTATCTTCACAAGAGTCATTCTTTCTTTAATTTCCTCTTCGGTGTGTCGAGATTTATTTATTTGCTGGAATACATTCAATCTTTTACGAATCTCACTGATTTCCATCTTTTTATATTTTTCCTCCCTCTCTCTTTGCTCCCTCTCCTCCTTCTCCTTTTTCTCCCTTTCCTCCTTCTCCTTTTTCTCTCTTTCCTCCTTCTCTTCTTCAACTCCTTCCTCCTTCTCCTCAACTCCTTCCTCATCCCTTGCTACCCTTGAGCTTGAGCCCCAAAGAATATTATACATATACTCATCTGGATTTTGAGATATTCTTGTATCTATAATTATTTTTCTCATAATAGGATACCAATAAGATTTGTTGATGATTTCTAAAAGAGTTTTATATTTCATAACTTTGAGAAGTTCATTTTTATTTAATATTTTAAACAAGTCTCTATTTGTGGGTTTAGCAATATCAGTATAAAGCCAGTTTTTTATGACAAAATTCCCATGTATATGCTCCAAATCATAAGGTATGTAATACCGAGCACCCTTTTCTTGTAGGTATCCCTGAATACAAAAATTATAATTCTCTTGTAGTCTTCTTCCTGTCATTTATGTATCAGAAATATATGTGAGATTAATATTATGATAGGTAATACCACCCCCTCTTCCCACTACCAAATCGGTTTGTATTCCTCAGCTTTCTATCCTTATCTCATTACCTTCCTTCTTTGTCATGCTAACCATCGCGATACTATCATATATTTTTCTTTTCTTAAAATCATGTATTTGTTGTTTACCAAATGTACTTCCACATAAATCCTTATCCTCACCAAGCGGATAATATTCTTCTTTACGAGACTGATTAAAATCATGTAGGTCTTCTAAGTTTATTGAAAAATACCAATTATACCCGAAATCAGGCATATCATACCCCCATTTATTAATTCGCATATTAACTATATGTCCTTCTTTATAAAATTCAATTGTAAGCAGATAGTTAAATTGAATGAGGAAAGGTGTATGGTCTGTATAACCAGGTGTTGTGGTTGTAAATTTTACTTGTTTAACAACACGTGCTGTTTTATTTAAAGATATATATTGTGATAAATCACTGAATCTAATTAAGTCATTCGCATCTGTAGGGTTTGGATAATTGATTAATTTATAAGTATTTTTCATATTAATATTTTTACTTATACTATATTTTTGTCGTTCAGCCTGTGCCTTTGTATAATAATTTGATAAATCAATATCCTGAGAGGATTCTCCAAAGATAGAACCATCTTTTCCGACATAAGTCATTTATATTAGATTTAAAATGACATCATAAAAATTTTCATTATTGTTGAGTTGAAATAATACATATAAACATAATTGGCCACAACATTTAGAATTAATTTCTTGAACTTGAAATGTTTGATAAACACCATTCTGTAAGAATTGTATTACTTCAACAGGTGGTGGCATACCATAACTATCAAAATAATATTTATCCTGACTATTATGAATACAAACCCAATGAGAACCATTCTGTGTCTAAATTCATAATAATATTCTTTGTATTCTTGGACAACTTTGTTAATTCATCTCTCATACAGATTACCACGTTATCAATTTTTAGTTTTTTACAATATTTAGCAAGTTCTACATTTGATGTTGTATTCTTTCCAAATTGTTTAAACCATTTATCCATTTATTTATGAGAAAGATACAATCCATTATCCCGTTTAGTTAGTTTAACACCCGCTTGAGCGATAGAGGAAAGCATATCTCCAACCAACAATCTAGCTTTATCAGGTAGACTTTCAAGTTTTTGAGCAAAATCTACAATTACACCACTTCCACTAATTTGTTTCTCCAACTCCTTGTTATGTCTTTCCAATTCTTTTTGAGCTTTTAGTTGTGCCTTCCTTTCGTTAGCAGTTTTTACCACTGCTGAAATACCACCAGTCAATGCTCCTGCCGCACTTAAACCAGCAAATAAAGGAATTAGAAATGGGAGAAATTCTCCCTCTTGTATTGAATATTTCTTTAACATAGGTTTTGTCATTTTAATTTTCAGTGATCCAACATCATTTAGTGTTTTTACCTGCTCTCTTGTGAGTAAAACATCAATACTTACTGCTCCTTTTCTTTGAATTGTATTAACATTAATAATACAAGGCTTTTGATTTTGAATACAAGATGTTAATTTATTAAGATTTATTTGGTTAACATATACCGGTTCATTCCTACTCATTTATTTATGAGAAAAATCGATGTGATATTAATCATAACACCATTATCTGTATTAATCTGTAATTCTGTTTCTTCCAAAAGCAAACAATAAGTATCAACTTCTTCATTCTCTCCTCTTTCAATGTATAGAGAAGTATCCACTCTATTATACTTTATAGTTTCCTTTTGAGAACTCAGGTCAATTGCGTAGATTGTATAAAGTTTTTGAAACGCAGTCATATCCAAAATAGGGTCATTATTACCGTTGCTTTCACACACCTTTTGGTAAGACTTGTAGGCTTCCTCATAATCATTTTTTCCCCAATCAATTTCCAATCTATCTCGCGGATAAAATGTACCATCAAGAGAAACCCGAAGTTGTTTCACCTTAGCATTATCACTCAGCGCATTATTCTTATCAGTACCGTCCTCTCCATCTGGTTTTTAAAAAATGAGCCAGAGGTATCGTGGCTTTCCTTGAAGAACACCCAAATTACAAGTGTAGGTAGTGTGTTCCAGTTTAACGTGTTGACATCTTCATTTAAGGTGTGATACATTTAGCGGTTTCTTTGAGTTAAGTCTTCTATTTAACATCTCTTCTGTTTTAAGATTAGGAGTATATTCACTGATATACCAACACAAATCATTAATAACAAATTTATTATTGTCGCCAAAAGCATTTTCAGCCCCAAAAAGCAACCTATTTACTTTATCATTCCTTTGTAGTTGAAATCTAATTTTAAGACCATAAAAAACTTTATCATAATCACAAAATCCAAATATACCTTTCAAAGGTACTGCTACGGTAAAACTATTCTCTGCTTTTGTATCATCATTATACATTGCCTTCCTTTGACTATAACCAGGTCAGCATTTGTTCCCATTGACATATCAGGAATAAAACCTTCAACAGCTCCCTTACCCATTCTATCACTAAACGAATATAGTGTAAATTTCATCATTTCAGATGTAGCAGAGACATAATCAACCGCTTCAACCTCTTGTGTTCCAATATACAGGCGGACACTATCAAACATTTTCCAGAAGAAATCATTTACGAGTGTAGCATTAGTATTATTCGCAGCCTTAGTGAATTTAAATTTACACAGCAAGAAACTATCAGCGAGATTCAAGTAAGTTTGTTGATTATTTATTTCAAAACTTTTTGTTCCGTTTGAATTCCAGTCTGTTCCTGTTATAGCTTTATAATTAAAATAGTCTTCCTTTGTAGTGGAGTTTGAAATGATAATCGTATCATCCAAATCATAGATACTATCAATCGCTTCCATACTTGTATTTATATAGTATTAAAATCGTTGTTGTTGTTGTGTTGTGTTGTATGGGGGGATAGTTGAGTTTTACCTTTTTTTATTTCTTTGATTGCTTGTAATTTATGAGACTCCTTTTGAGCATCTTTTATACTCTTTATAGCACCCGCAACTGAACCCACGGCAGAAGCAGTTGAACCAATTAGGTCTTTATGTTTAAGAATGGTTGAACCAATACCCATTAGAGTATCAATTATCCCATCTCCTTTATTTCTAAATTGATGCCCCACACCCTGTTGTCTCTTTGGTTTATAGTATCCTCTACCAGGAAACATACCTTCACCCTTATAGTATGGTGAAAGGAACATCCCATCCCCTGTAATTATTTTATATTTTCCCAACTCGTGTTTTCTCACAATAACCATTATTTATTTATTGAAAAATTTCACGTAGGTGAATTCTGATGGATATAATTTCTTCATTAAAGGAGATCATACGATTATCTTGATCGGTTATCCTAAAATTTACTCTGTATATGGTTTTTCCTGACACAGGTAAATAGACAAGATTTTTTGGTTCCATATTAAATTTATAACCAATCGGGGTTGAGTATGCGCTGTATGAAAATATTGTATTTGTTCTTATTCCATCGTTGTAAGCACCATCAATCAAATCACAATGACTTAATACTGAATTTATACCGGAGGATATTTGGATAACATTATCACTGTAAAACGTCCCGTTAGTTTCAATCTTTTTTGAAGAGAAACCCAATAGCTCTCTAAACGATTTTTCAATCGTGAAATCAACTTTATAATTATTTTTAAGTTTAATAGTTGATTTTGAAGTGTGTTTTTGAATATCTATTACAATATTTTTTGCTTCATCACCTTGTTCTTTCATAAGGCGAGAGACTTCAGAAGATATTTGAGAAATCTCGTAAGCTCCGGGTGAAACGGTTATAGTTTTATATCCACTTCCTGGATTATAACTAAACTTGTTGTTTTTCTCTGTGATATTAAACAAGGTATTATAAGTTTCCATCGACAATAAAGATGCCTCATATTCTTTTGTGAGGTCAAGTTGTAGTGGGTAAGGGAATGATGCTGTGTAATCACTCGTTGTGAAATTAAAACGAAGAATTGTGCTTCTCATCTTATTTAATATCTAATAAAATATCTTTGTATTGACATTTATTAATTATTTTCATGTTCATCAACTGGTCTAAAATGGCGGATGTTTCATTAAAACAATTGTTGTTTCCAGCCTTCTTACTACCTAACAACAATAATAACCTATTAACTAATTGTGATGGGTCATTTGGAAGAAAGCTAACACCCGAACCAAGCTTACTTAAAGCATCAATAATATGTTTCTCCTTTTTTTTTTTTTTTTTTTTTTTGTATACTCAATCGAGGCTCGTGAAAGAGCTAACATTTATTTCACAAACAAATCAACCAGACAAACAAAATATACAAAATATACAAAATATACAAAAAACAAAAAAAACAAAATATACAAAAATATACAAAATATACAAAATATACAAAAATATAAAAAATATACAAAATATATACAAAAATATACAAATATACAAAAATATACAAAATATACAACATTTGAGAGCAGGGAGAAGTGTGGGAGGGAGAGGGCTTTGGGGCAGGAGGCGTGGGAGGGGGGGGGGGGGGGAGAGGAATCAAACACATGGGGACCAAAATTAGCGGGGGTAGAAAAGATCAAGGTTTTGGATGGGGGAGGATAAGAGATGGTGGTGAACAGCTGTTTTAAAGACCTGGAGGGTGGAGTGGGATTGAAGAGAGTGAGGGAGTTTGTTCCAGAGGCGGGAGAAAAGAGGAATGAAGGAGTGAAGGTGAGCAGAAAGTCTTGATTTTGGCAGTTTAACCATAAGAGGGTTGCAGGCAGATCTTGTGCGACCTGTATGTTTCTCCTTCTCATTCTTCTTACTTTTACCAGCAACAGAAACTCCATAATCAAGTGCATTTAGCATCTCAATATACTCTCTATCTTCCTCTCTTTCCATATCAAGTGGTTCCTCAAAATATTTTGAACCGCTGAATCCGGAGTTTGTTAGAAGAAACATTAATCTTGGAGTTAATTCAACATTTGGTTGAGCAGAACTTAAGAACACCAATTTATCATTAAATATAAATAACTTTTCTTTCACAAGATGGAACTGTGCTGGTTCTTCTGTTGGAATGAGACCTGCTCTGGTTTTTGAACCCACCGAATATTCATTGTTTTGAAGAGCTTCCACAACATAATTAGGGGGTTGATTTACCTCCTCAAGTTTCCGAAATAATCCTTCATCATCATATTCTAATTCTCCAAGTTCTTGCTCTGTCATTTGACTAAAATCTTTGAGCATTTGAAGTTTTTTCGGAGTAAATTCTAACATGGGAACTGTCGGTGAAATCGTTTGTTGAGTTTTTAAAAGTGGTTAAAAAAATTTCTCTTGTTTTCTTTCAAAGGCTTCTTCACCAGATAGTTTCTGTCTCCGTTTCTTCTTTATCTCTTCCTGTTGCTTTACAACTTTTGAAACCAACTCTTGATGTTCTTTAAACTTTCTTGCTCTTTCTTCGGTATTCATTTTCTGTATTTATTTATTGAAAAATATCATTTAATGAATTGTAAAGGTCAATGGGAAAATTTTCCTTTTCTTTGTCATTATAGTAAATGTGTTGAAATAAATCCTTTTCTTTAAATATTTCATCAAATTCTTTATTGGTATTAATACGAGTTGTTATTTCTTCTTCACTAATACTTGTATCTCTGCTTTTCATACATTTGCATTGAGTCTCCTCATCGATGTCAAAACCGAATGATAAAATCTTAACTCCATCACCACGCAATTGTTTCATAATTTGTCTCATTCCTTCAGGTCTAAAATCCCAAGACCATTAGATTTTCCTTTATTTAACTCACTCTTACACAGTGTAAAACCAAGAGAGACCTCCTCAAATATTTGACCTTCGTTCCTCAATCGCATATGTTCCTCCATTGAAATGTAGTAATAATCTTTCCCTTCTACTTCTCCTGGTCGCATTGCTCTGGTTGTAGTACCTACAAAACGAATCATAGGGTGTTTTTAAAAAAAACTTACAATCTTTTCATTTTTACTATTGAAGAGTTTACATTTATGAAAGTTCTTTCCTGAAGCAGATTTACCCACAAGATTAATAATAATTGTCATTTATGTGTGTAAAATACCAGTTAGTATCTCATCTTGTTTCACAACAATATATTTATATTTTCCAATCGTGTGTTTCATATAATTTTCAAATTCTTTTTTACGACATAACGTAGAGCAATTATCTCTCCAAAAATTATTTACATCTATTGAATTTAACTTAAATCAAATAAAAGTATTGGCAATTGTTTCTTATTGAGCGTCGAGGGAGTTGAAAATATGACTGACTAAGATAAATACAATTACAAGAAGAATGTCTCCCTCTTGTATAGTAGCTATCCATTACTGTTTGGTTTCTCTCATTAACACAATCATCAAAGATGACGAGGTTCTTTTTTGATTTATCTAAATCTTGAGGTGAAGGTATATCATCCGTATTATCACTGAGAATACAAGTTATGGGTTTTGGTTTCGGTTTCTGTGTATCACAAAATAGTTGTATTATATCCTCAATGTTATAATCATTTAGTTTGTTTTGAAGTTCAAATAAACCGATAATGTCTTCCTTTTTAAGACCCGCATTAAAACCTTGTGATCGTAGTTGATACTTGGGTTGAAAACTTGACTTTGTAAAAATTATTAAATTATCATAATATAAAAAGTTGGGGGTAAGGAGCATCTATAAAAGCAAACAGGTTTTTCCACATCCGCTTGAACCGACTATTAGACATCTCAATGAATTTGGAATGTTTTTATGGTTATTAAATTTTATCTTATTTTCCCAAACGGGTAAAAAATCATTCATTTATATATTTGGAAAACAAGTCATCTAACTTTTTTGAACTATTTTAGAAACTCTGTATTTTATCCTGAGTTCAGGTTAAATTTCAAAATAATTCATTATTTTATTTATGTAGTATCTTGTATTGACATTTCCATTAAAATTATTTTGAATAGTAAATACCATTAAACCCTTATACATTTCCTCAATACAAATAGTCTCTTCCCTTGAAAGAAATGGTGTATTATCATCATAATACTTAACATTCATCTCTCTTATTAATCTTGTAAAGTAATTCATTTTTGGTTCTAATTTAAAAGAGTTATATATATTTATATATTTTTTATTATCATTAATTAGAAGATAATCACAGAATAAATATTGTTTGTATGAATACTCATCATTAAGCCCCACTCTATCACAAGCCAGACAATTCTCTAATTTATCATATGGAGAGTCTGGAAATTCTAAATATCCTTCTATCATATTTATATAGTAAATTTTTACTTAAACTAAACGCAAGTTTAGTAGCTAATAAATACAATGTTTCAAAACACAAAAGACAAATTTCAATCAATCTCTACTTCGGTACCAGCAGAAAAATATGTCAAAGATGTTAAATTGAACAAAGATAAATATGGAAATTTTTGGATTAAACCCATAATGGAGAATAACATGTGTCCTTTTATTAAATTTACAGGACAAGCTATGTTAATTAATAACTCTATTAAAGTAAATTTGACAAAAGTTTCTCCACTACTACTGGCAATTTACTCAAAGCTTGAAAAGATCATTGATAAAGAAGCTTTGAAAATGAATGATAAGACCATCAATGATTCTAGGGGAAACATTTGTATATTCTTTAATAGACCCAAAGATGTGGGTGAAATTAATAATATGAATATTAGTGGTGAACTATCATTCCGTACCCTGATTATTAGAGATTATTTGAAAATAACATTTAATGTAAAAAATATTGTGGTTATTAGTTCTAATGAAAGAAAATATATAGATATTGATGGAAGTTTAATGGTATGTAAATGAGTGATATTGACAGTCAATACTCTGAGAGTCTAGGATCTGAATATGATACTGAGAGTCTAGGATCTAAAGATAGTTATGATACTAATAGTTTGTGTTCAAATGATAGTTATGAGAGTAGTTTTATTGATGATGATAGTGATAGTGATAGTGATAGTGATTTTAGTGATGATGATACTGTGTTCTCATTGAACTTAGATGATAGTGATGATGATGATTTTAGTGTTGAATTTTGTGATTAAAAAGCGCTTTACTTTTAGTATACCTGTAAAAAGGTGTTTTACTTTAAGTATAGATTCATATATAAAAAGCCGGTAAAAAGGCACTTTCTTCGAAGCACAGTTTCTTCTATAAGTGTTTTATTTTAAGCACAGTTTCATCTTTAAAAAAGCCTCTAAAAAAGGCACTTTGTTTAAAGTATAATTTTACTACAAAAATATGAACAAAGCAACGTATTGCGACGTTTGTGAACAAGAATATAAACAATACAAAAGACACCTTAAAACTAACAAACACACATTTAATCTACTTCACCTACTAGCTCCTATTCAGAAGGAAACAAAACACTGTTCTCTGTCATAAAAAATATCCTCAAGAAAGGCTTCGAAATACATCTTAAAACAAATCTACATTTATCAAATTTTATCACAACTAAAAACTCTGATGGCGCATTCAAAGGACATATTAAAATAAGTCTTTAACTTCAAACCTCCTGAACCAGAGTCTATAGTAGATGCTGTAGAAATAGTTAAACCTGCTGTTCAAACGTTGATTGAAAAAACACTAAAAGAAATGAAACCACTTAAATTTTATATGGGAGTAAAATTAGAAATGACAAAGGACGAAGGAGTTATAGATACACCATACATGAGAACTGAGCCACACTTTATATCTTCATATCAAGATTTTAAAACATCAAGAGTCTATGATGAACTTATTAAACAAGAGCAAGATGTGGATAATTCAATCGTAGGAAGTGGATTCAATATAGGAAAAATTATTTACATAGACATTCATATTCTTAAATCAGATCCTCTAAAAGCTTCCTCTTACATTGAATTACCCAGTGTTATCAAAAATAGAAAAGCAGTTATCAATATCAAAAATAAAGACAATAAATGTTTTCTCTGGTCTATTCTAGCACACTTACATCCTCCACATTTTCATGATAAAAGAGTATCTCATTATAAAAAATATGAGAATACATTAAATACGAAAGATCTAAAGTTTCCTATGGCTTTAAATGATATTCCTAAATTTGAAAAGATGAATAATTTATCAGTTAATGTTTATGGTCTAACAGAAACAAACAACATTCAGGTTTTAAAGCTTTCTGACAATTGTAAACAAACTCATATTAACCTTCTATATTTTAATTCAGAGGAAAATTCACATTATACATACATCAAAGATATTGCTAAATTAATAAAACCACAAGTATGTAAAAGAACAAATAAAATATACAGACTTGGCATTTAATATGGAATTTTTTTTTTTTCTTGACTTGGGTTTACTTTCTTAACTCAGTATATCAATCTTGTGAGTTTCTTTTACACTTTGGTGATTTATTTGTTAAAAGAACCATGTCACTGATTGTCTGTCGCAGCAAGAAGTCAACAACAGGATTATATCACAGGTGGCGTGGCAAAATGTACGGACAGGTGCATTTGATGATTGGCTTCACAGTCGGGTATACAAGGGTTGTTGCGTTCTGTATTAGTGGAAAACAACTGCTGCACATCTCCAAAAGTTATTTCCGGTTCCTCTGGAGATGGTCCGTCAACTCGACAATGCTGTTTGTCATGGAGTGGTGGCTTTACGAAATTACGGCATGAAACAGCGTGCTATTGCTCGGCAGTATGGCATCACTCAAGGTCAGGTGTCAAAGATCCTGAAACGAAATGCTCAGAGGGGTGTCCCAACTCCAATACCGAGGCCAGGACGTCCCCGCAGAACCACAAGGAGGGATGATCGCCAGCTGCACCGGTTAGTCCGCAATGGCCGTACCAAGTCAGCTAATCGGTTTAGGGCTGAGTGGCAGCAACTGACAAATGTGCCTGTATCCAGAAGGCTAGTCAACCAACGACTGGTTCAAGCAGGCTATCGTGCCAGGCGTCCCCTGAGAAAGCCACGCCTGACCAGACAACACCGCCAGAGCCGATTGCAGTGGGCCAGAGAGCACCGTCAATGGCAGCCAGGACACTGGAATCACGTGATCTTCAGTGACGATTCTAGATTTCTGGTCTATCTTCAAGATGGCCGCGTCCGAGTGCACAGACAAGTGCATCAAGCCTACAACAAAGATTGTATAGTGCCAAGAGCTGGAGGTGGTGGGGTGACCGTTTGGGCTGCTTTTCATGCAGGGGGCAAAACTGACCCGGTTGTTCTGAATGGAAACCTGAACCAGTTCAAGTACAGGGCCATTCTGGAAGAAACATTGCTTCCATTTGCTCGTGCAGCCTTTCGAGGAAACTTTGTCTTCCAAGATGACAATGCAAGGCCTCATCGTGCTCGCATGATCCAACACTTTCTTGCTGACCATGGTGTAGAGCATATGGAGTGGCCTGCCATGTCCCTGGATATGAATCCGATAGAGAACTTGTGGGCAGAATTAACGCGTCAAATCGACCACTTGGACCAGCAGCCGACCTCTGTGCGTGAATTGCAGCAGGCTATTGTCCCGGCATGGCAAGCGATTCCTGTCCAAACTTTGGCAAATGTCGTGAACAGCATGCCTCAACATGTACGTGCTCTCCTGAATGCTCGTGGGAGTTACACGAAGTATTGAACTGTAATTTTACTGTCCGTAATCCCAGTCATAATTTAACTTTTGTTTTTGTTAAAAACAAAATTTGGCTAATGTGCAAAATAAAGAGATACTTCTGGAAAACGTACAGAAGTTTAACACAGTACTGTCCATGAATTGAGTTCGATATTAGTTTACATCACTTTCAAGGATCAATTTATTTGTTTTGAAATGTCAAATGTGCTTTTTGTTTCTTTTAAAGGTCACATTAACAAAAGCTGGAATAATTTCAACATAATTCCAATGAACTTTTGGTTCTAAGACATCTTGAAAAGTAAGTTCACCCCCACAAAAAAATATTCCATATTAAATGCCAAGTCTGTATATTTGTTTGTGTTGTCTTAACTTCTTCCAAACACAAGAAAGATTAGATAAACATTCAAATTATTGTGGTGAACATAAATCAACGGTAATCAATATGCCTAAAAAAGGCTCAAAGATCTCATTCAAAGATGAAAAGAAAACAATAAAACATCCATTTGTTATATATGCTGATTTTGAAAGTATTCTAGAAAAAATATATACTGCTTCTCCAGATCCAAAAGAATCATACACAAATAAATATCAAAAACATACTCCTTGCGGTTTTTGTTATTATATCAAATCATCCGTTGGTGATGAATATAACAAGTTAGAGGTGCATAGAGGCTCAAATACCCCAGAGGAGTTTGTGAAACGACTACAAAAAGACTGTGTTCGATTATAATATATATAACCACCTTTAGAGGCCATTTTTCCCCGCAAGCGGGGGTTGGCCTTTTTCGGGAACCGTGGTTGTTGTTGTTTTTCGGTCCCCTTTTTGAAGCAATGTTTTATGGCCGGATGCCCTTCCTGACGCCAACCCTTTTTGCCGCCTTTAACGACAAACAGGGAATTACCAGTGAACTGGTCCTCAATTTGCCGACCTCGGAAGGATGACAGGCTGAGTCAACCCCCCTGGCGTTAATTCAGCGATCGACCGGGATTCGAACCCAGGATCCTTGGATCCTTAGCTGACACACTAGCCCAACACCAGGGTTCTTTCAGTTCCATGCCATGAAAGTTCAACACTTTCAACAAAGTTCGATTAACCAAGATAATGAGAGAAACCAATAAACCAATGTCCTTGACAAGTGAAAAGAAAAGGGAGTTTAGAAAAAACAATGTCTGTCATATTTGTGAGGAGAAAATTGGTGAAGGTCTAAAGGTTAAAGATCATTGTCATCTCACTGGTAAATATAGAGGTCTGGCTCATCAAAGTTGTAATATTAATTATAAACTCTGCTCTTTCATTCCTGTCTTTCTTCATAACAACACTCATTATGATACGCATCTATTCATCAAGGAACTCTCAAAGACATTTGGAGTTATTTCAGCAATTCAAAGCACAGATGAGAAATACATTTCATTCACAAAAACAATCTTTATAAAAACAGGATTTGACATTAAAAAAAATAAAAATACATATGATATAACTAATATTAAATTTCTTGACATTTAAATTCATGGCAAGTCCATTGAAAAAATTGGTTAAAAATCTTAGAGTTTTCATGTCTTTCCGAATATTTTTCTGATAAAGATTTACTAACACAAAAGGGAATTTACCCCATGATTATATGGATTCATTTGAGAGATTTAATGAAACACAACTTCCTTCAACATAAAATTTCTACAACAAATTAAACAATAAACATATATCTGACAAAAATTATTTACATGCTCAAAATGTTTGGAAAAAATACATCAAGAATCTTGGTGAGTATCATGATTTGTATCTCAAAACTGATGTGCTTTTATTGGCTGATGTATTTGAGACCTTTAGATCTGTTTGTCGCACTGGATATGGATTGGATCCTGCTCACTATTACACTGCTCCTGGATTGGCTTGGAGTGCTATGTTAAAGATGACGAAGCAAGAGTTGGATCTTATAACAGATGTTGATATGCTCTTGATGATTGAGAAGGCAAAGAGAGGAGGAATTTCACAAGTCTGTTCAAAGAGATATGCTAAAGCAAATAACAAGTACATTCCAAATTATGATCCATCGGTAGAGAGCTCCTACTTGATGTATTATGATGCGAATACCTTGTATGGGTGGGCAATGTCTCAAGCACTTCCTTATGGTGGTTTGAAATGGGTTAAAGAAAAGAATTTCAACAAAGTCTTTGAGAATCTATGTATATCTACACAAGCTGAATTAGATGAAGAAAAAGTTGGTTATTATTTTGAAGTTGATTTGAAATATCCAGAGGAACTCCATAACCTACACAAAGATCTCCCATTTGCTTGTGAAAAGGAAAGTCCAAAGAAGGAGTGGTTAGGTGATTATCAACAATCATTTAATGTAAAGGGTAAAGCGTCAGAGAAGCTTCTAACAACACTGTACAACAAGAAAAATTATGTGCTCCATCAAAGAAATTTGAGACAATGTCTTTCAAAGGGTCTCCGTGTTGAAAAGATACATAGGATTCTCAAGTTCAATCAGTCATTGGTTGAAAAAGTACATTGACTACAACACCAAAATGAGAACAGATGCTACAAATGACTTTGAGAAAGACTTTTATAAGTTGATGATTAACTCTGTATTTGGAAAAACGATGGAGAATGTTAGAAAGAGGCAAAACATCAGACTCACAACATATTGGGGACAAGCATCAAAATTGATTAATAAACTGAGTTTTTTAAGAGCTGAGGTCTTTAGTGAGAACTTTTGTGCAATCCATTTGGTTAAAGAGAGTGTTAAAATGAATAAACCTATATACATTGGAACATCAATTCTTGACTTGTCAAAGTTATTAATGTATGATTACTTTTACAATAACTTGAGGAAGAAATATCAAAATGATGTTAACCTACTTTATATGGATACTGATAGTTTTATTTTGAAAATTAATACTGATGATGTTTATTCAGACATGAAGGAGGACATTAATATTGTTACGGACCGCGGATAAGATGTTAATTTGCCGAGCGGATGGCGCCGCGGCCCGAACTGTTTTTTTTTTTTGTTTTTTTTTTGTATACAAGATCGAGGCTCGTGAAAGAGCTAACATTAATCACACAAAAGGACAAACCGACACACAAAACACAAAAAACAAGGGGAGCGGCAGACAAGATGGGGAGAGAGGGGGAAGGACACAAAAGAGAGGGGGAAGAGGGGGAAGGACACAAACACAACATTTGAGAGCAGGGACATCGGGAGGACTTGGGGGGAGGTGGGAGAGGAATAAAACATATGAACACTGCAAGGACTCTGGGGTGAATTACCGGGGGTAGAAAAGATCAAGGTTTTGGATGGGGGAAGATAAGAGATGGTGGTGAACAGCTGTTTTAAAGACCTGGAGGGAGGAGTGGGATTGAAGGGAGTGGGGGAGTTTGTTCCAGAGGCGGGAGAAAAGGGGAATGAAAGAGTGAAGGTGAGCAGAGAGCCTAGACTTTGGCAGTTTAACCATAAGAGGGTTGCAGGCAGATCTTGTGCGACCTGAAGGAATATTTGGGGGACAGAGCACAGAGAGAGCTGGGGGAGCAAGGTCGGAGAGGAGTCGGTAGAAGACAGAAAGACCACCAACCTGCCTGCGGTGAGTGAGTGAAAGGCCCTCGGCATTGACTACATCGCAGGAGATTCCAATGATTCTGAAAGCTTTGGCCTCAACAGCGTGGAGCCGAGCAAGGTGTGAGGCAGGAGCACCAGCCCAGAGGGGGGAACAGTATTCCATTGAGCTGCGGATGAAAGCCTTGTATGTGGTGAGGAGCTCAGGTGTGCCAAGGAAGGACTTCGCACGACGGAGGATGCCCAGTCGGCGACTGGCTTTGGAGGCCAGCTTGGAAATGTGGTTTTCCCAAGAAAGATCATGGCAGATAGTGAGACCCAAAAGCTTGAGCGACAGAACGTCTTGGAGAGGATTGTTGAGAAAGTAGATGGGAGGGTTGTCCAGTCGGTCCTTTCGGAGAGACATTGTAAGAGTGTGAGATTTGTCAGGATTGAAAGACATGTTCCACTTGTTTGACCAGTCTGTGATTTTGTCTAGGTCTGCAGAGAGTGAGGAGGCTGCAGACTGCCGATCTGAGGGATGAGAAATGGAGCGACAGAGAGTAGAGTCGTCAGCAAAGAGATAGAGAGGATTTTCAAGAGAGTCAGAGAGATCATTGATGAAGACCAGAAAAAGCACAGGGCCCAGAACACTACCTTGGGGAACACCAGCCTGAACAGGAAGAGGAGATGAGAGAAACCCATTCAGGGCCACACGTTGACTACGACCAGAGAGGAAGTCCGCCAGCCATGCGTGGAGATTTCCATGGATACCAAAGGAGGAGAGTTTGGTGAGCAGAGCAAGGTGCCAGACCGTATCGAAGACACGTGAAATGTCAAGGGAGACAGCTCTAATTTCCTGTTTGGCGTTGAGGACCTCCATCCATTGTTGAGAAAGCAGAAGCAGCATGTCCAGAGTAGAGTGACCAGGTCTGAAACCAAATTGATGATCAGAGATCAAGCCATTGGAGAAGAGGAAAGATTTAATATCTGAAGCAATGATAGATTCCATGACTTTGCTGATAATTGGGAGAAGGCTGATTGGTCTGTAGTTGCTGGGATCTGTTTTTGCACCTTTTTTGTGCAAACCGGTGATGTTGGCTGATTTCCAAGCAGATGGCAGATGACCTTGAGCAAAAGAGAGGGTGAAGAGAACAGAAAGAGGGAGTGAAAGAGCAGAAGAACATGATTTTAGGACCCGTGGGCTGATGCCGTCAGGACCAGTTGCAGAATCAGAGTCGAGGGTTGACAGAAACTTTTCCACCTTGTCAGGAGGAAAGGACACAGAGTCCAGGAGCAGCTGGGTACGACTGGGTACGGTGGGTACAGAGAGGGATGGGTTTGGGACACAAGATTTAGAGGCAAACACAGAGTTGAGGCATTCAGCTTTTTCACGTGCGGAGTCAGCCGTTAAGCCGTTTGAGGTGAGGGAGGGGATGGAGGGGGAACAAACACCAGAAACAGATTTGACCAGACGTCACCAGGATTTGGAAGAGGGAGACAGATAAGAGAGTTCGGTCTTGAGAATGGTGAGATATTGTTTCCTGGCTCTCCTGAGGGTGGACACACACTTGTTTCGGGCTTTGTGAAAGGAAATGAGATTTCCTTCCATTGGATTTGCTTTCCAGGAGACGAAAGCAAGTTGTTTCAGGGCAACAGCCTCACCACAAGATTCCGTGTACCATGGACGGGAGGAAGGGTATGACAACTGAAGACGAGATGGTATAAATCTGTGCATGAGAGAGAGCAATTTACTTTGAAAGAATTCCCAGGATGAGTTGATGTCAGAGGCGGTAGAGATGGGAGACCAGTCCAGATGATTGATGGCTGCTTGAAGACCGTGCCAGTTGGCCTGAGTGAAATGCCAGACTCGTCGACGCTGAGGAGGCTCTCTGAGAATGGTCAGAGAGATGTCCACTTTGACAAGCACATGATCAGATGAGCCGATTGGAGCAGAAGAAGAGCAGCAGACATTTTCAGGGAAGTTTGTCATAACCAAATCCAGAAGAGAAGATGCTCCGTTGACTGAGATCCGGGTTGGGAAATTGACAGATTGTGTCAGTCCCAGTGAGTCGCAGAAGTCCTTTGCTGAAGAGCCATGGCTGGTGAGAGAGGTACCCACACCCAGCCAACTGGCATGGTGACAATTGAAATCACCACATATGAGGAAGAGAGAGTTGGGATGGGTAGATAGAAGTTGGTCCATATTATCAGACAGTGAGATGTAGATGGAGTCATCGCTGTTTGGTGGACGGTACAACACACATATGAACAAAAGGTGGCAGCGAAGGGGAAGCCGTAGCCAAAGGTATTCCTGGGGGTGAGGTGGAGAGAGGGCAGTGGAGGGCGAGTGAGGAAGAGAGTTTTTTATAAAGATAGCAACCCCACCTCCAGGACGAGGCTCAGGTCTATCATACCGGAGGAGGGAGTAACCTGGGAGAGATACCAAGGCATCAGAGACATCATGAAGGAGGAAAGTTTCTGTTAAGCAGATCACATCTGGTTTGTCAGAAGCAACCTGTATGGAGAGGTCAGTCAAGTTTGAGCGAAGGCCCCGGATGTTTGAGGTCCATACCGTTAATGAAGAGGAAGGGGGAGCATCGGGTCCAGAACAGGGGGGGAGGGGTAGGGTAAGATGTGGAAGAGGAGGAAGAGGTAGGGAGAGCTGTTGAAGGTGTGTCAGAGATTTCAGAGATTTCAGAATAGCTTGGAGAAAGGGAAGAATGGGGTGGACAAAAGGTTTGATGGAGATTGGGTGAGGCACAGTGAGGTGTTATTTGAGGAGGGGGAAGAGCGAGGCAGAAGGTTTGGGGAGATGAAGGTGAAAGTTGGAAGGGGGAAGAAGCAGGGAGGATGCTTTGAGGAGGAGGGGTGAGAGGGGAGTCTCGGAGGGGAGGAGTGAGGGAGAGTCTCGGAGGGGAGGGGTGTGGGGGGAGTTTAGGAGGGAGGGGAGGGAAGGGGCAAGGGGGGAGATTTGAAAGGGATGGGTGATGGGGAGGATTTGGAGGGGAGGGGTGAGATTGGATTTTGAAAAGTGTACGATTCATGGGAAACGAACATTTTTTGCAAAATGAGTTTGAGACCTTCGAGTGAAAAATACGTTTGAGGACACTGGAGGAGGGGTGGAGTTCTGGATAGTTTAGGGAATGTATAAAGGAGGAACTGTAAGAGATGGTATTATATATATTTTTTGGAATGAATAGAGTTGGTGAGCAAGACGAAAGCATCCTTTTGTAGGAAAAGAAGAAAAGGGTGTTATAATATATGAGAGAAAATAGTTGTTCAGGGGAGAGATTATACATTTCTAACCGCGTGATCGCGAACGAAGAACGAACGAACAAAAAGAACAACAAATAAACGAATAAGACCTGGGAAGGAAATTATTTTTTTTGGGGTTTTTTTTTTGTTTTTGTGAGTACAGATATTAAACAAGGAGGTACGGGGTGAACGACTGGTACGAAACAGAGAACGAAAATAATTTCAGCTCATTCGACGAATCGCTGAGAGAAAAACAACACCACAAGGTCGGAGACGGTACGGTAGTCTAAGTCTACGAGTACTAGGCCGCAGAATACTCGATACCATTAACCGACGATTGTGTATACATGTACGAAAAATTAGCACCGAAAATTTTCCAAAAGATACGCTATAGGTACACACACCGAAAGATAGATACAGTCTCGACAAAAACACGATTGTGATAGATCACTTAGCTTCGAGAGCGTGAGCGCATGGAGCAGCTTCGAAAAGACGTGACCTCGCCGTGATCTCGCGAGATGTTTTACAATGACTAGACCCGATCCCTTAAACGTGGGCCAAATCGTGCCACAGATATTCAATGGGGAAAAGACAAAGGCGACACGGATGTGAAGAAGAGGAAGACAGAGGTAGGGAATATGAATATAATTTATTTGCTATGTACAACCAAAAGTAACCAAGGAGAAGGAAGGATAATAAAATAATTTACAGAAGAAATCAAAGAGACACAGTGAAAATCGCTAGCTTATCTAAACAGGCTTAATTAATACCCTGGACAGAACAAACAAAGACGGACTCACACTGGGAATTGCAGAGTGGATTGGCTGGAAGGAGGTGGGTGGCTGGAGGGGGAGGAAGGCACGGAGCTGGCTGGAGCTTGATCCCGCACGGGACGTCGGGCTGGACCTCGACGGCCGCCGATGCCACCGATCCTGTCGTGTGCGCGGGGTAACGGGTCGGAGCTGCTTGGTGGAGCCAACGCTGCTGGTGGGGGGTCTGGCGTGACGGGTTCTCTCTCCCTCTCTCACAAACTCCAGGACTCTCTTCAGGCTTGTCTGTGATCTGATCTCCTCCCTCCTCGACTCTTGCTCTCTTTGCTTCGCTTCGCCCCTTCTCTCCTCTCTCTTTCTTAGTCCAACTACTTCAAGGCTTTCGCGCGCGCTCTTTATAGCGCCTCAGGCGATCAAGCCGCTGGTGTCCAGGACACGCCCATAGGTGAGCTCGCCTCGGCCCTGATTGGTCGGCACAGCCCTCTGGCTCCGCCCTTGATGACGATGGGCGGGCACGCCCAGGAGTCGGCAGCTCCTCCCCCTTCTTCTCCGAGCCGACCTCGTGGCGAATGGAGTCACGACCGGAACAGTTGGCAATTTGTTGGAAGGGGAATGTGAAGGGAAAGGGGATCTACTCTTATTTCACTTGGTGCAATGGAGTATTTAAATTAATGGAAGACACAGCCTTACACTAATACACATAATAAGGATATAACTACTGAACAGGGATATATGGTGTCCTTCGTGTATGTTTTATGGAATTAACTACGGGAACGCCCTTTGACCTTTATACAACAACAAATGCAGGAAGGAGGGTGACATTTTACAACAATTCGTTACACAACAAAAAAAAAAAACAACATTCTCATATCCACAACAATATATATGACACTAGTAATTATAGTTCAGAGAGTGAGTTGTTCTCTTCTAAGAATGAAAAGGTGATTGGAAAGTTCAAGGATGAATTAAAAGGAAATGTTATGAGTGAATTTGTGGGATTGAGGTCAAAGGCCTATGCTTATAAATACATTGTGTATAATGTTGAAAAGATTGATAAGAATTTAAAAGGTAAGAAAAAGGAAAATAAGAAACTAAAGGGGGTTAAGAAGGGTGTTATAAAGGAGACAATAAATTTCAGCGATTATTATAACTGTTTAACAACAAAGAAAGAAGAGTTTAGACGGTTTAATGGAATAAGAAGTTATAAACATCAATTAATATACAGAAGAGGTGAATAAGAAAGCATTGGGGGCTTTTGATGACAAGAGGTTTATTTTAGAAAATGGAATTGATAGTCTCCCTTTTGGTTATATAAGTATTTAAGTGATAAGATATATATAAGTGATAAGATATATAAGTGATAAAATATAAGTGATAAGATATATATAAGTGATAAGATAATGGGATTAGGGATATTAAGGGGCTACCGACGCCTTTTTTATGAATATATAAATAATAGAACCAAGTATCAACCAGACTAAAGAGTGGAGGCATAATCAGCCTTGGTATATAAACGGTAAACATAATGAGTGTGAGAAATATCAAATAAGTCTTATTGAAGAAATAACTGGTGAAAAAGTTCACAAGACAGATAAACGTATTCATTTGTTAAGTGGGGTAATGGAGGGCGGGAAGAAAAATATATTAGAGTGGAGTGAGAACTTTGATGGATACCAGCCTGGTATATATTGTTGTGGATATGAGAATTGGGTTTTTTTTTTTGTTTTTTTGTATACTGAATCGAGGCTCGTGAAAGAGCTAACATTAACTTCACAAACAAATCGACCAGACAAACAAAATACACAAAAAGAGGGAGCGGAAAGACAAGATGGGGAGAAAAGGGGAAGCACACACACACAACATCCGAGAGCAGGGAGATGTGTGGACGGGACAGGGCCCGGGGGGAGGAGGCGTGGGAAGGGGGGGGGGGGGGGAGGGAGAAGTATAAAGCACAAGGACACTTCCAGGACAAAAGTTGGTATTTCAAAAAGTGGAATTGGGGTGAAATTAGCGGGGGTAGAAAAGATCAATGTTTTGGGTGGGGGAAGATAAGAGATGGTGGTGAACAGCTCTTTTAAAGACTTGCAGGGTGGAGTGGGATTGAAGAGAGTGAGGGAGTTTGTTCCAGAGGTGGGAGAAAAGAGGAATGAAGGAGTGAAGGAGTGAAGGTGAGCAGAGAGTCTTGATTTTGGCAGTTTAACCAAAAGAGGGTTGCAGGCAGATCTTGTGCGACCTGAAGGAATATTTGCGGGACAGAGCCCAGAGAGAGCTGGGGGGGCAAGGCCAGAGAGGAGTCGGTAGAAGACGGAAAGACCACCAACCTGCCTGCGGTGAGTGAGTGAGAGGCCCTTGGAGTTAGCTTCATCGCGGGAGATTCCAATGATTCTGAATGCTTTGGTTTCAACAGCGTGAAGGCGAGCTAGGTGTGAGGCAGGAGCACCAGCCCAGAGGGGAGAGCAGTATTCCATTGAGCTGCGGATGAAAGCCTTGTATGTGGTGAGGAGCTCAGGTGTGCCAAGGAAAGACTTCGCATGACGGAGGATGCCCAGTCGGCGACTGGCTTTGGAGGCCAGATTTGAAATGTGGTTTTTCCAGGAAAGATCATGGCAGATAGTGAGACCCAAAAGCTTGAGTGACAGAACTTCTTTGAGAGGATTATTCAGAAAGTGGATGGGAGGGTTGTCCAGTCGGTCTTTTCGGAGAGACATCGTAAGAGTGTGAGATTTGTCAGGATTGAAAGACATGTTCCACTTGTTTGCCCAGTCTGTGATTTTGTCAAGGTCTGCAGAGAGTGAGGAGGCTGCAGACTGCCGATCTGAGGGATGAAGAATGGAGCGACAGAGAGTAGAGTCGTCAGCAAAGAGATAGAGAGGATTTTCAAGAGAGTCAGAGAGATCATTGATGAAGACCAGAAAAAGCACAGGGCCCAGAACACTGCCTTGGGGAACTCCAGCCTGAACAGGAAGAGGAGATGAGAGAAACCCATTCAGGGCCACACGTTGACTACGACTACAGAGGAAGTCCACCAGCCATGCGTGGAGATTTCCATGGATACCAAAAGAGGAGAGTTTGGTGAGCAGAGCGGGGTGCCAGACTGTATCGAAGGCACGTGATATGTCAAGGGAGACTGCTCTAATTTCCTGTTTGGCATTGAGGACCTCCATCCATTGTTGAGAAAGCAGAAGCAGCATGTCCAGAGTGGAGTATCCAGGTCTGAAACCAAATTGATGATCAGAGATCAAGCCATTGGAGAAGAGGAAAGTTTTCATATCTGAAGCAATGATGGAATTCCATGACTTTGCTGATAATTGGGAGAAGGCTGATTGGTCTGTAGTTGCTGGGATCTGTTTTTGCACCTTTTTTGTGCAAAGCGGTGATGTTGGCAGATTTCCAAGCAGATGGAAGATGACCTTGAGCAAAAGAGAGGGTGAAGAGAACAGAGAGGGGGAGTGAAAGAGCGGAAGAACATGATTTTAGGACCCGTGGGCTGATGCCGTCAGGTCCAGTTGCAGAATCAGAGTCGAGGGTTGACAGAAACTTTTCCACCTTGTCAGGAGGAAAGGACACAGAGTCCAGGAGCAGCTGGGTACGACTGGGTACGGTGGGTACAGAGAGGGATGGGTTTGGGACACAAGATTTAGAGGCAAACACAGAGTTGAGGCATTCCGCTTTTTCACGTGCGGAGTCAGCCGTGTGGCCATTTAAGGTGAGGGAGGGGGTGGAGGGGGAACAAACACCAGAAACAGATTTCACCAGATGCCACCAGGATTTGGAAGAGGGAGACAGATAAGAGAGTTCGGTCCTGAGGACGGAGAGATATTGTTTCCTGGCTCTCCTGAGGGTGGACACACACTTGTTTCGGGCTTTGTGAAAGGAAATGAGATTTCCTTCTGTTGGAATTGCTTTCCAGGAGATGAAAGCAAGTTGTTTCTGGGCAATAGCCTCACCACAAGATTCCGTGTACCATGGACGGGAGGAAGGGTATGACAACTGAAGACGAGAAGGGATAAATCTGTGCATGAGAGAGAGCAATTTACTTTGGAAGAATTCCCAGGATGAGTTGATGTCAGTGGCGGTAGAGATGGGAGACCAGTCCAGATGATTGATGGCTGCTTGAAGACCGTGCCAGTTGGCCTGAGTGAAATGCCAGACTCGTCGACGCTGAGGAGGCTCTCTGAAAATGGTCAGAGAGATGTCCACTTTAACAAGCACATGATCAGAAGAGCCGATTGGAGCAGAAGAAGAGCAGCAGACATTTTCAGGGAAGTTAGTCATAACCAAGTCCAGAAGAGAAGATTCTCCGTTGACTGAGATCCGGGTTGGGAAATTGACAGATTGTGTCAGTCCCAGTGAGTCACAGAAGTCCTTTGCTGAAGAGCCATGGCTGGTGAGAGAGGTACCCACCCCCAGCCAACTGGCATGGTGACAGTTGAAATCACCACATATGAGGAAGAGAGAGTTGGGATGGGTAGATAGAAGTTGGTCCATATTATCAGACAGCGAGATGTAGATGGAGTCATCACTGTTTGGTGGACGGTACAACACGCATATGAACAAAAGGTGGGAGCGAAGGGGAAGCCGTAGCCAAAGGTATTCCTGGGGGTGAGGTGGAGAGAGGGCAGTGCAGGGCGAGTGAGGAAGAGAGTTTTTTTTAAAGATAGCAACCCCACCTCCAGGACGAGGCTCAGGTCTATCATACCGGAGGAGGGAGTAACCTGGGAGAGATACCAAGGAATCAGAGACATCATGAAGGAGGAAGGTTTCTGTTAAGCAGATCACGTCTGGTTTGTCAGAAGCAACCTGTATGGAGAGATCAGTTAAGTTTGAGCGAAGGCCCCGGATGTTTGAGGTCCATACTGTTAAGGAAGAGGAAGGGGGAGCATGGGATACAGAACAGGGGGGGGGGGGGGGAGCGGTAGGGCAGGATGTGGAAGAGGAGGAAGAGGTAGGGAGAGCTGTTGCAGGTGTGTCAGAGATTACAGAATAGCTTGGAGAAAGGGAAGAATGGGGCGGACAAAAGGTTTGATGGTGTTTGGGTGAGGCGCAGTGAGGTGTTATTTGAGGAGGGGGAAGAGTGAGGCAGAAGGTTGAGGAAGATGAAGGTGAAAGTTGGAAGGGGGAAGAAGCGGGGAGGATGCTTTGAGGAGGAGGGGTGAGAGGGGAGTCTAGGAGGGGAGGAGTGAGGGAGAGTCTTGGAGGGGAGGGGTGTGGGGGGAGTTTAGGAGGGAAGGGGCAGCGGGGGAGATTTGAAAGGGATGGGTGTTTGGGAAGATTTGGGGGGGAGGGGCAAGGGGGAAGATTTGTCAGAGATGGGTGATGGGGAAGATTTGGAGGGGAGGGGTGTGATTGGATTTTGAAAAGTGTACGATTTATGGGAAACGAACATTTATTGCAAAATGAGTTTCTTGAGACATTCGAGTCAAAAATACGTTTGAGGACGCTGAAGGGTGGGTGGAGTTCTGGAGAGTTTAGGGAATGAATGAAAGATGCACTGTAAGAGATGGAATTTTTTTTTTGAATGAATAGAATTGGTGAGCAAGTCGAAAGCATCCTTTTATAGAAGAAGTAGAAAAAAGTGTTATAGAATATGACATAATAATAAAGTTCTTCAGGGGACAGATGAAACATGTATTAACAACTTGATCACGTGATCTCGAACAACGTGGTCGAAGAACGAAAGAACAAATATCGAAGAACGAAAGAGCAAAAGAACGAAGAACGAAAGAACAAATAAGAATGCACAAGTGGATAAGAACAGGGAAGGAAAAAAATTTTTTGGTTTTTTTTTGAGATTTTAAAACAAGGGAGTATGGGTGACAAGACCGTGAAAAACAGAGACCGAAAGTAGATGCAGTGTGATCGAAGAACCGCTGAGACAAAAAACAAAAGCCTCAAGCCAAGGTCTGAGGACACGGTAGCCGACTAGTACTACACTAGGCCTCAGAATACACGATACGAAAAAACCGACGATTCTGTACACAGGTATGAAAAATCAACACCGAGAAACCTATTAAAGTCACCCCAATATGTACATGCACCGAAAGAAAGATAAAGATACGACAAAAACACAAATGTGAAAGATCACTTAGCTTCGTAAGCGTGAGCGCATGGAACAGCTTCGAAAAGACGTGACCTCGCCGTGATCTCTCGTTTAATTGTAAAATATCACCCTCCTTCCTCCATTTGTTGTGTATAAAGGTCAAAGGTCGTTCCCGTAGTTATTCCATATACCACACGTAGCAAATCATAGATTTCCTCCTTGTTCAGTAGTTATCTCCATATTATGTGTATTAGATTAAGGCTTTGTCTTCCATTAATTAACACTCCATTGCACCGAATTCAAACAAGGTAGATTCCCTTCACATCCCCTTTTGTCATGCCAACTGCATTGGGCGGTTTTCTGCATTCCGCTGCTGCTTTGAGGTTGTGGTTTTTTGCTGCAAGACTCCATTACGCACGAGGTCATCTCGGAGCAGAACGTGGGAGGAGTCAGCCCAGCGCCAGGAACAAGGCGTGGCCTTGCAAACGCCTCCTCTAGGGGCGGGATCGGTGAGCCATCGCGACCGATCAGGGCCGAGGCAAGCTCACCAATGGGCGTGTCGTGGAGGCCGGCGGCTTGATCGCCCCGGGGCAATAAAAGCGCGCGCGGAAGCTTTTGAGAGACAGCAAGCCATTTGAGAGAGAGAACCCGTCACGCAACGCCCCCACGTCAGATGCGGCACACCACAGCAGCTTGAACAAAAGGAGCTTTGAAACCACCGCAGTTTTTGACCACAGCAGCTTGAACAAAAGGAGCTTTGAAACCACCGCAGTTTTTGACCATGGCAGCTTTGAGCGGTGAACCAAGTTGCAGCCTCGAAGCAACGTCGCCGTACGAGAGACGGTTGAGGAGAGCCGGCGGCTGCACAACTCGATCCGCGATCATCCCAACCACCCGGATCCTTCCTGCCATTCGTTCCTGCCATCATCCCCCGTGTAAGTCTGATTGTTCGTCCGTCTTCTGTGTTGTCCTGGGGTTTAAGTAAGACTGTTAATAGGTAAGCTAGAGTTGCACTGTGTCCTTCTGGTCCGTCCCTCTTTCTGTCTTTATTTTCTTATTCTTCCTTCTCCCTTGGTTTCTTTTGATTGTACATAAATAGTAGTAATAAATTATATGTGTATTTCCAAGCTTTTGTCTTCTTCTTCTTCACATCGTTCGTCTTTGAGGTTTCCACATTGAATACCTGTGGCACGATTTGGCCAACGTTCAGGAATCGGGTCTAGTAATTGTTAATAGTTCGTGCCGTGGTTGCTAAAAACCGCTCGGCAATTAACATCTGTCCGCGGTACGAACGGGGCTGTGCACCTGCCTTTCCGGGGGTAGCTGGGCAGTGTCAGGGACCACGTCGGTCAGTTATAGAAGAGGGGATTAATCCCCCCCTCTAAGGGGAACAGAGACCGACGTTGGGTTCCGTAACAATTGGTGTCTGGGGGTGAGATTCGGACCTGAAGCGCGAATAGCGCGCTCAAAATTACGAGTGGCCCGAGATTTTATTTAACATCCTAAATTTAAAAACCGTGCCATGGATGGTCAAGGCGACGGGATGCCGGTGGGGGAATTAGAGGGTGTAGAGTCGACCCAGGACCTCGGGAAAATGTATATGGGGGAAATGGAGGAGGAGAGCAATGGTGATGTGGTGGCGGGGGTATCAGGTGCACAAGATGGCGCCCTAGCGCACGTGGTTGGAGAGGCACAAAATGGCGCTTCGCACGTGGTCGCGGCAGCCGAGCCCGAGATGCCGGAGTACATGAGGGTATTTATGATGCAAATAATGGCCAAATTGGACACCCAAAAAGAAGAGACGAGGGCTCAGGGTGAGCAATTAGAAAATCGAATGGGGCAGCACATGGGAAACCAAATCGGAGGGTTGGAAAACAGAATGAGGGACGAAGCGCGGGGTACCAGTGAGCAATTAAGAGAGGGGTTGAACAATAAATTTGAGGGGTTAGACAATAATTTTAAGGGGTTAGACAATAATTTTAAGGGGTTGAACAATAAATTTGAGGGGTTGGACAGTAAATTTGAGGGGTTAGACAATGGGATAAAAGGGGTGAAGAATGGGTTAACGGGGCTGGAAGACAAGATGGAAGACAAATTGCGGGAAATAGGGGAGCAATCTGCCCGGGAAATCAAACAGATGGGGAACCAGATAAGGAGGTGAAAATCGGGTTGGAAGGTAAAATGGATGCTCAGAGGGATGAATTGGAACAGATGAGGGCGGCATCTACTAAAGAAATGGAGGAGATGGGGGAGGAGATAAGACGAGGTGTGGGCGAGGATGTCTCGGGGGTACGCAAGGAGGTAAAGCGAGGTGAGAAGCGTATGGAGAAAGAGGTGAGAAGTAGTACGGCAGGGTTACAGGGGGGCATAGAAGATCTAACAAGGGGAGTAGAACAGCTGACGGTGGGACAAAAGGAACTAGTGGATCAAGTGGAAAAGAACACTGCAATAATCGGGGGGTTAAAGGCGGCGCAGAAAGACACCAAGAAGGAACTTATAGCGACAAAGAGGGAATGTCAGATGGTACATGAGGGATTGACAAAGAGGTTGGACGAGGTGACGGAGGCAATGGAGACGAAAGACCGGGAGGTGAGGACGCACATAGAAACGGTCAAGGTGGCATTAGAGGAAGAGATCGAGGGGGCGCACGGGGAAATGAAGGAGGTAAGGGAGAAATTAGAGGAAGTGGAAGAGGGGGTGAGTGAAATTAAGAAGAGACGGAGGGAAACTAAAAAGGAGATAAGGAGGAGGTGATGGAATATGTGCAAGGTCTGTGCTCAAATCATGATGAGGTGCTTGCTAACCAAATAAAGAGTGTGCAGGTGGCGGAGGAGGTGCGGAGACGAGGTGCCGAGGTGAGTGGTGATATACTCGGAAATGTATATGGTGTGAGGGGAGATTCAGTCGGCTTGGGGGTTGGTTTGGACCCGGGTGTTCGTGAGAGGCCGCTGGTGAAGTGTGCGACAGGTACAGAGTGTGAAGGAGGAGGTGTGCGAGGAGGTCAGACTATGGGGTGTGTGAGGAAAAAGTGCGCGCCGAGGAGTGAGTGTGCTGTCGAGAGCGAGTTGGTCGTAGCGCGTGTGCGGGGGGGGTGGGGGTGGGCACATGGAAGCGCGTAGTGGGGAGTGTTACAGGGATGTAACGGGAGAATGCACACCTGTGGTGAGTGTTATGGAGGGTGTAACGGGAGAATGTGTGCAAGAGGATGCGTGAGAAAGGTGTGTAACAGAGGAGTGCATGATAACAGAGTGCGCTGTCAAGAGTAAGGGTGAATGCGCGACCGGGTGTGGTGGTGAAAGTAGTGAGAGTGACATGGAGCGTGAGTTGGTTGTGGCAGGTGAGAGAGGATGTACACCTGGAATGGAAGGATGCACATCTGAGATGGTCGAGCGCGTGTGGGAATGCACCCTGGAGTTAGTAGTAAAGCACGTGATTGGGTGTGCAAGTGAGTCCACACCCGTGGTTGTCACCGGGGATGTGACTGAGGAGGGGGCGCGAAGAGGTTTGTTGGTGAGGTGTGCGAACGACGAGTGTGTGCTAAGGTGTGCGGTGGTCGGGTGTGTAACGACGTCTGTGAGCGAAACAAGAACGAGTGCTGTGACAACGTACGCGGGGTGTACGGGCGGCGTTGGAGCACCGAGCTCGGTGAGGATGAAAGGGGTCGCGTATGCATGTGAGCCTGCAGGTGAAGCATCGACGGTAACCGGGTTAGCAGTTAGATCGACTTATAGCTGAAGCGAGCCCTCGGTGCGTGGCAGGCTTCGTGTGCAGCGGGAACCAGCGGGGATCGTAACCGTGGTGGTTTCGAAAGAACCGCCATGCGGGATCCACGCCGGGCCACGCTCTGAACGGTCGTGTCCGTGCTCCGCTTAGTGGAGCGGCCGGCCCGGTAGGAAGGGTCGGCACGGCGACCCCTTGTGGTTGAGGCGTTCCGGCAGGGCGAGATCGGGTCATCAGGTGGGAGACCGAAAGGCTCCGCGCCGAGGTGGACCTTGGGATCTCGGCCTGAGTGAACCCCCTTCCCTGCACCGAATGCCGGACGGATCCAACCGCCGGCAACGAACCACCCGCATTCATGGCTCGACTTGGCGAAGCCAGGTCCTGAGCATGAATTGGCGCACCGAGAGGCTCAATTGAGTAGACGTGTGATGATGGTAGTGTTTTAGGCCCGAAATTGAAAAGCAAAATTTGATGATTAGCAGAATTTGATGATTGGTAGAATGATTGGCAGTGATTGAAAAAAAAAATTTGATTGGTTGAAATTGGATGAGCAAAATTTGTAGTGAGAGATGCCCGATGTGGTGGGATGGCAACTCTGCCATCCCTCAAAGCGGGGGCAAAGGAGCAATAGGTTTATGGGGTTTGGCAGTGAAAACTAGCCCGGGAGGGTTAGGATAAAATGATAGGGATCTAGAGAAGATGACCATAGGTAACGGTAAGCTTAAGTAGCGACTTTGGACAGGTAGTTGGGGACATAGAGAGGGTAGTTGGATGATAATGGTGAGGGAGCGCAATAATGTAAGGGGCGACGGGGAAGCGCGAGTTTTAGTGGGGCACCAGGTAGTTCAGATGATGCCGTGTGGTTGTTTGAGAATTGAAAGAGTATTCAGAAGTGTATTGTGAAAAGTGTATGAGTGAGTGAGGTAATTGTGAGTTGTATTAAGCGTGGAAGTGTATGGAGCAGTACATGAGGAACGATTGTGGTTGTGCATTGTATTGAGTGATTGAAGGAGCTTTGGAGGAAGGAGGGTGCAGGTGGCACCAGGTGAGATTGCACAGGTGTGCAACTGAACAGGTGTATGGAGCAGAGTATGAGTGAGTGATGGTGATGTGTGTTGGGTTGACCGAATGGTCCTGGGAGGAAGGAGGGTGCAGGATTGCAGGAAGCACCAGGTATAGGAGTGATTGCACAGGTGTGCAACTACAGGTGAATGGAAAATGGTTGTGTGGAATACATGGAGTATGGAATATATGGAGTATGGAATGGATGGTCGTGGAGTGAGTATGTTGGAAACTGTGGAGTAGAGTGGATGGTGCGAAGGTGTGGATGGGGGAAAGGAGGATGGACCCCATCACGAATACCCGGAGGGTAGTGTAAGTGTTAGGTAGAGGGTACAGGTAAATTGTGGTTGGATATTGGCATCTGTGGTGCGGTGTGGAAGAATGGTGTTTGGATGGGTGCATTAGTGACGTGGAAATGGCTGGGCGTGTGGCCTGTTAGTGTGTGTAGTTGGTTGAGCACTCCGCCACTGTTAGGATGTCGGCCAGGTGAGGCCGCAGGTGGGCTCTGGGAGCCGTTAGAGTTGTGTATGGGGCCCGAGGATCCGGAGGACGGACCCGGGTAGCCCAGTGCCAGAGAGGGCACCGAGTGGGGAGAGCGCCAGAGGGCCTTCCCCAGTTAGATAGGTTAGGGTGAGAAGCAGGTAAGCTCGGAGGCAACTACAGTGGTGGAGGTGTGCAGGTGGGTAGACCTGCTGGGAGAGCCACACGACCCAGTCTTGAAATTGTGCAAAGGCACAGGGAGTTGAATCAGGGGGAGTGAGACCCCAAATTGAGGAAGCACCACAGTTTGGTCAATGGGAGTTTGGTTCTTAAAACCACATAGAGTGTAAGAAAGCCAATTGTTTGGCAGGGAAAGACCCCGGGTAGTTTAAAGTGTATTAAAGTCATTTAGAAGGTAGTTAGGATTGAGATCTCCTCGCACCATCTACAGCCACTCACCTGAGCTAACGACGGTGCTCCACACCATGCCATGGGTTTTTTTAATTATTATTTTTGCAAATGTTTGAAATGTGAGACGCATCATGACGTGGGTGTGACATTGTGCTTTGTTGTTCCATCTCTCCCTCCTTATGAGGATTGATGATGGTTTGGATGATGGCAAATTTTGGTTAGAGGGATTGTGGGGACGAATTTGGTATAGGGGAAATATAGGGAAGACGTGACAGTAGTAACGAATTTGTAAATGTGTAGATTTTTGTACATATGGGGTAAGGGCAAGGGTAGAGTAGGTAACAGGTGGGGTGACATACGGTAGGGACGAGCTTTCTCTCTTCGCTCTCCGTACGCACCTCGTCTTGCATTGCCTTGTTTGATGTGTACCCTTGTGACCTTACCCCTCACTCACCTGTCTTCTCCCCCCCCCCCCCCCTTGTCTCCCACCCGAGGACTGTGCGCCACTGGGCGCCGAGGGGAGCGTGCGGGAGACCGCCATTGTGTGCCCGAAACTCCCGCAACCAGCTGTCTGCATCGATGCACCACTTATGGACCACATGTCTGTGGCTGAGCACCACTTATGGACCCCACGGGTGGGGGCATGGCCCCTCTGCTGGAACCGGCCATGATGGCCCGAGATCTTGCTGGCGGACCTCGGAAACATGGCACCTATGCCATACAGGTGAACCACACATAGTCGGCCCTGTGGGCCATAAAAGAACAATGGACATGGTTGTGCACTTTTATTATGTCCAAATAGGCCGCCAGCAAGAAGAACATGAAGAAAAGACAACAACTGGAAGAATAACAATAGCTATCAGAGGGAGCCGAAGAGCAAGACACCACCAGGGGTTTGTTGGTTTATTTTTATTATTGAACTGTGGTGACTGTGCACCGATTGGTGCTTGATGGTGCTTTGGTGCGTTATGGTGCATTTTGGTGCTTTCTGGTGCGTCGATGCAGCACAGGCTGCCCCCCCCCCCCCAAAAGAACAATCACAGGTCCTGGGTTGCGTTTTGTAAATACAACTAGCGTCACTGTAAATAATGCTCCCCCATCGTTCATGTTGTAGTTTGAAGACAATTCCGCAATTCGGTTAGTTGTGGGCGTGAGTCTGTTAGGCAGGGTGCAATGGAGCAGCGGGACATATTTATTTATGTTTTAAAACTGTCACACTCAGGGTCAGGTTAAATGTAGAGGGAACTACACCTATGTGCCACACTAAAGGTAAAAGTAATAGGCCCGGGACGTGCCTAAGAGGAGGAGGGTGCAGTGTTGTGGATATGAGAATTGTGTTTAATTGTAAAATATCACCCTCCTTCCTCCATTTGTTGTGTATAAAGGTCAAAGGTAGTTCCCGTATTTATTCCATATACCACACGTAGCAAATCATAGATTTCCTCCTTGTTCAGTAGTTATCTCCTTATTATGTGTATTAGATTAAGGCTTTGTCTTCCATTAATTAACACTCCATTGCACCGAATTCAAACAAGGTAGATTCCCTTCACATCCCCTTTTGTCAGGCCAACTGCATTGGGCGGTTTTCTGCATTCCGCTGCTGTTTGAGGTTGTGGTTTTTCCCTGCAAGACTCCATTACGCACGAGGTCATCTCGGAGCAGAACGTGGGAGGAGTCAGCCCAGCGCCAGGAACAAGGCGTGGCCTTGCAAACGCCTCCTCTAGGGGCGGGATCGGTGAGCCCTCGCAACCAATCAAGGCTGAGGCGAGCTCACCGATGGGCGTGTCGTGGAGGCCGGCGGCTTGATCGCCCCAGGGGCAATAAAAGCGCGCGCGGAAGCTTTTGAGAGACAGCAAGCCATTTGAGAGAGAGAACCCGTCACGCAACGCCCCCACGTCAGATGCGGCACACCACAGCAGCTTGAACAAAAGGAGCTTTGAAACCACCGCAGTTTTTTACCACAGCAGCTTGAACAAAAGGAGCTTTGAAACCACCGCAGTTTTTGACCACGGCAGCTTTGAGCGGTGAACCAGGTTGCAGCCTCGAAGCAACGTCGCCGTACGAGAGACGGTTGAGGAGAGCCGGCGGCTGCCCAACTCGAGCCGCGATCATCCCAACCACCCGGATCCTTCCAGCCATTCATTCCTGCCATCATCCCCCGTGTAAGTCTGATTGTTCGTCCGTCTTCTGTGTTGTCCTGGGGTTTAAGTAAGACTGTTAATAGGTAAGCTAGAGTTACACTGTGTCCTTCTGGTCCGTCCCTCTTTCTGTCTTTATTTTCTTATTCTTCCTTCTCCCTTGGTTTCTTTTGATTGTACATAAATAGTAGTAATAAATTATATTTGTATTTCCAACCTTTTGTCTTCTTCTTCTTCTTCACATCCTTCGTCTTTGAGGTTTCCACATTGAATACCTGTGGCACGATTTGGCCAACGTTCAGGAATCGGGTCTAGTAATTGTTAATAGTTCATGCCGCGGTTGCTAAAAACCGCTCGGCAATTAACATCTGTCCGCGGTACGAACGGGGCTGTGCACCTGCCTTTCCGGGGGTAGCTGGGCAGTGTCAGGGACCACGTCTGTCAGTTATAGAAGAGGGGATTAATCCCCCCTCTAAGGGGAACAAAGGCCGACGTTGGGTTCCGTAACAATATTACAACTTTAAGATGGTATGTGGACCCGGAGGAGGACAATCGAGAGCCCTCCGTGAAACATACCATTTTATTCTTGCTCAGATAAAAAATAAAGATGATGTTCAATTTATAAATATCCTAGATGGAGATGAGTTCCAAAGAAGAATGGGGGATTTAAAAAAGTTAGAAAGAGATAATATATTTATAGGCTCATTAGTAGAGTGGTCTAAGGGACTACATTAAGGGGGTAGGAATAGAGGTGTTAAGGGGAATAGGGGAAAACGGGCATAGAGGGTAAAAATTACATGTAAGTGAATGGAGATTTGGGAGTGTCCCAGGAACAACATTTATCCTCTACTGGCATGGGTCTCCTGCAACAAAGCTATGTCGAGACCGTTTGCATTTATCAGCTGCTTGGTCTGGATCTGGCGGAGTGAACGTCCACCACCATTGACATTACTGTTCCAATCTTGAAACTCACCATGAGTTAACTTGGAGTCTTTTTCGTCTTGGCGATCAATTTTCTTAAACAGTGACAATGTGTCTGACGAAAGTTGAATGAGTCAGGCCTGCGTATAATAGCCTGAGCACACTCAAGGAAGGACAGTAAATCTGGAAAGTATTCTGTTAGGTTTATACTGCGTTTCCTGTACGTATTTTGCAAGAAAAGTCGAATTTGTTCAGGGGAAGTAGGACCTAGACTGGTAAGCTTCTCCATTGCTTCCATCTGGCTGTTTGCTTCCTCCAGGTCAGATTCGTCAGAGTCAGTTTTAATTTCCGAATCACACAAGCTTGTATAGTCTTGCATGTCACTACTGTCATCAATATTCGCACACGGACCTGCACTAGTTGTAACATCTGTGTGCTCTCCCACCGTGGGAACATTGCTTTGTGGAATAACAGCAATAATCTGTGGATTTCGTGAAACAGAAACAGCATCAGCAGATGCAGCGATGTTGCTTCCCCCGACTGCAACAACCTCTGATGGTGTGGCGGTATCTAGCAGAATAGGAGTCTCTTGCAAAACATTGATTCCTGCGATTCCAGCTTCACCAGGTGGTGAAGTGAGAGCAGTAACTGGGACAGTTTCGCTATTTTCTGCTGACAGGAATTCAGCATCATCATGCTCAGGATTAACATTTTCCAAAGTGACAGCAGGTTCATCACCAGTGGCCTCGGCAGGTTCATCACCAGTAGTCTCAGCAGGTTCATCACCAATGGTCTCGGCAGGTTCATCACCAGTGGTCTCAAAAGGTTAATCACCAGTGGTCTCAGCAGGTTCATCACCAGTGGTCTCAGCAGGTTCATCACCAGTAGTCTCAGCAGGTTCATCACCAGTGGCCTCGGCAGGTTCATCACCAGTGGTCTCAAAAGGTTCATCACCAGTGGTCTCAGCAGGTTCATCACCAGTGGTCTCAGCAGGTTCATCACCAATGGTCTCGGCAGGTTCATCACCAGTGGTCTCAGCAGGTTCATCACCAGTGGTCTCGGCAAAATCATCAGAGGACTTTCCAATAGCCGAGTCCGTAACAGGTGAGACGAGTCCATTTGATTTGTTAACAGGTAAACCAGTTCCTGCATGTGGAACGTCTATGTCCTCACATGAAAGGGGGCCGAACTTTTTAGCTGTAGGTACAGGGTTTGTCCCAGGTAAGCCTTGTAGAGTGGCATCGGTCACGACTGGGGGGGTGTTACCGACAGGTTGCTTATTGTTAAATGCTACCTTTTTCTGAGTTAAAGGATCCTCGGGAAAGGTCTTTCTCTTCCTTGATGGAACAATGGTGAAACCATCCCTGACGTTCGTTGCGCTGTTTGGATTATCGGGATGGGAAGGCTGAGCGTCATTGCTGGACATGGAAGATGTTCCCTTCACAGCCAAAGCTAAAGATGAAGAAGAAGAATCCTTGTTGTTTACATGGTTTGTCCCATCATTCGACGAAGCTGGGTTTGGACAAGAGCGTTTCAGGTGTCCGAATTTACCACATTCAAAACATTTCAAGGTGTCAGTGGTAACATATAATTGGTAATCATGATTATCAATTTTGAATTTTAAAACAATGTTCAGCGTTCTTTCGACATTAGAAAGAGGAAGTACAAGATAAGCTTGTCTCCTGAAAGACATCACATGTTTAGCCCAGTCATCCTGGCAACGTAAAGGTAACATAGTGACATGCGAAACCACAGCACCATAACGAGATAGTTCGGAGACCAGTCTCTCATTCTTCAGGAATGGAGGACAGTTTGAGATGATGACCTTAACGGCCGGGGTGTCTAGAGGGGACACGAGTACGAAATGTCCATCATCTGTCGATAATCCTGTAGATACAATCTAGTGAATCAGTTCAACCTCGGATACGAAAATAATGACACGTTTGTTCATTCGCGAGGCTGCACGAACTTTATCAATACCGATTATGTTGCCGACAGCAATAACGAGGTCCTCGACGCTGACATCATTCGGCGGGACACAAACGACGCCATGTCGACGTGTTAACGCTTCATATGCCGCGTAACGCGAAAACGAAGTCATAATTTACAAGGGACGAGGGTGGAGGGGGGAGGGGGGGAGAAGGGATGAGGGATGAGGGTGGGGGGGGAGGGACGAGGGTGGGAGGGGGAGGGACAAGGGACGAGGGTGGGCAGGGAGAAGGGACGAGGGACGAGGGCGGGGGGTGGGGGAGAGGAGAAGGGACGAGGGACGAGGGCGGGGGGGGGGGGGAGAGGCGAAGGGACGAGGGACGAGGGCGGGGGGGGGGGGGAGGAGAATGGACGAGGATGGGGGGGGGGAGGAGAATGGACGAGGATGGGGGGGGGGAGGAGAATGGACGAGGATGGGGGGGGGAGAAGGGATGAGGGAGGGATGGGAGGAGGGTGAATATCGCTCTGAACAGTGATTAATTAATTACGAGCCGAGACAGATTTTCAAAGGCGAAAACAAACACAGCTGGTGGAGAAAAAAACGATCAGCCGGAGGACGTGATGGGCCGCCGATTAATGCAAAAGTTATGCACAAACAGCTGCGGGCTCTCTTTCTCTCTCTCAGAAAAGGAAAGGAAATAAGGACACGAAGGAGTGAACATAAATACAAACGAGATAAGAAAAAAGAAACCGAGGAGGGAAAAGGGAGGCAGAAGGGGGTGAGGGATCGGGGGGGGGGGGGGGAGGCCGAAGCCCCAAAGAATTGGGTGTGATCAAAGGGGAGGGGTTGGGGTACAAATGCAGAGTAAGGATGTGAAGATAAACGAACAGGGGGAAGGAAAAGGTGAGATACGATGCGGAAAGGGACAACAGAGTAGAACAGCAGAGCAGCTCGTACCTCACCACACATGCACAGCCGCCATCTTGCCACGCCCAAACACACCAACAGCCAGCAGGGGGCGAGAGAGAGAGAGAGAAAGAGAAAGAGAAAGAGAGAAAAAGAGAAAGAGAAAGAGAGAAAGAGAAAGAGAAAGGCTTTGACTTTTGAAACTCTTTTATTATAAAAGTAAGAAAACCACACAAGTCATGAATAAAAAACACCAAAACACTAAAATAGAAAGTTTAACACACCATTGTCAAGTTTGCAAACCCCACCCTTTATACACCATTTTTCCGAAAAGGTTTGCAGATCATCTTTCATTTGGAAAAAATGAAATTCCAAATGCAACCTTGCCATGACCAAAGCCTTGAAAACAATTACCACATCACATAAAATATCAGCATTTGAAAGGAGCTTTGCTTTTCTTGTCTTATAGATTGCTAGATTTCCAATAGAAATTAAGAAATTAACATGGGCAGTCTCAGAGCGTTTTTTATAACCAAGTGGTGTTCCAAAGATAAAAACACTTGTAGAAAAAGAAAAGTTCATACGATTAAAAAAAGTTGATAAAAAAACAAAGAAGGGAGAGAGTCTTGCGCAATCTACGTAGGCATGGGAAAGGTCTTCAGAAATCATACAAAAAGGGCATTCCACTGAGTTATCCTCATTAAAACGATGTAATAAACCATTGGAGGGCAACACCATATGGGCGAGTCTCCAAGCAAGATCACCAGTCCTTTTAGCAATCGGTGAAACATACATTGCAGACCATTGCGGATGGGAGGGAGACCCAGAAGGCAGTTTCTCTTTCCATCGAGCCCCAAAAGAAACTGGCTGTAACGAGGGAAACCGAACTGAGATACACAACCGATACAGTCTCTTTTTATCCTTGCTGGAAAGTGGCGATGAGGAGAGCAAGATAGATGTTGTGGCACTATCAGCCGGCAGGCTAGAGCTAGCACAGATCTGTGGTGGTGTATGGTGGTCACCAATGTTGGTGGTTGAGCTCTGGCCCAAGTGCCTAAAAACACACAGGATTTCCTGTAGGACCTTGGCTACGCTCCTCAAAGATCTGATGCCAGTTCTTACTTGAAGATGTCCTGCGGAGAACCAACTGTTCTTGTTACAGTCACGAAGGTCCCGAGTCGTTTTCACGCCAGCACTCACAAAACGTTGCACAAAAGCACGTGAGCGAGAAAAAGCAGGAAAGAGGGCATTGTAGAAAAGGGGTTCCCGGAGGAACCTTTCACTGTTGTATGTCCCCATTTGCCGAGTTGCTGAAATGGACCGCCAGACGTTCAAGACATCTTGGTAAAAGTCAGGGAGCAGCGAAGCATCGACATGTTGCAGCTCCATGAAGAAGAGTTCACAATTGTACCCAAGCATGCCGGCTTGTTTTAGCATACAGTTTGCAGTCGATTTCCAGGGCAAGGCCTCCAGAAATATAAAACGACGAGCTGTAGAGACTCGGAAGGCCATCACCCGACAAAGAATGTCCACAAGCCCATGGCCTCCTTCTGCCAGTTTAAGGCAAATAGTCTCTGGCTTTAGCCAGTGTTTGCCATCCCAAAAGAAGTCAAGTAAACATTTTTGAATTGACAACACCAACGTTGCAGGTGGCTGCAAGGCAATCATTTTATGCCATAAGAGAGGGGCCACCAGGTTGTTAACGACCAGGGCACGACCTCGGAAAGACAAGGTCGACAAAATTCCTCTCCATCTGTTTAATTTGTTGCTGATTTTGTGGAGCAAACAATCCCATTTCCTTTTGACAAAGCCTGGGGTTCCAAGATAAACACCGAGGTATTTCACACCTTCTTTTTCCCATGTCAAATTCATAGGGAGAATTGGAAGGGCAGAAGGTGGCGTACCGCCGACCCAAACTGCTTTGCATTTCGACCAATTAATTGGCATTGTACATGTTTGAGAGTATACCCATAGGCACTCAAATAGCCGAGCAATGTCATTACTGATGCGAACAGCAACACATACATCATCAGCATAGGCCGAAATGATAACGGGATTTTCTGATGGAGTCACTGAAAATCCCATAAGAGAAGATCGTAAACTAATCAAAAGGGGCTCAATGCAAAGAGAGTACAAGATTCCAGATAAGGGACAGCCTTGCCGAATTCCCCTCCCAATCCGCAAAGGTGAACAGAGACCATCATTGATTTTGATCAAGCTAAAAATGTGATCATACAATAAGGATACATATGAAATAAAGGATGCCCCAAAACCAAATTGCTTTAAAATGTGAAACAAATACTCATGTTTAACAGAGTCAAAAGCCTTTTCTTGGTCAATAAAAAAAGAGACCGGTATGTTGTTGTTGAAATGCACACACAACCCACAGGTCTCGTACCAAAAAAATGTTATCGTGCATAGATCTGTGCATAACACAGTATGATTGATCCTGATGTATAACTGTGCTTAAAACAGTCTTTACACGGTTAGCTAGCGTTTTGGCAAAAATCTTGTAATCTGTGCAGAGAAGAGAGATTGGACGCCAGTTATGTATCAATGCAGGTCGTTTTTCTTAGGGATAAGGCAAACAACTGCACGCCGACAACTAAGGGGTAACAATCCCTCACGCAGACTGTATAAAAACACTGAGTGCAAAGCAGGACCAAGCATGTCCCAAAAGGTTTTATAAAATTCAGCTGGTAGCCCATCAAAACCAGGAGCCTTATGATCAGCAAAGTCATCTAGCGCAGTTTTAAGTTCACCGAGAGTAATGTTCTCATCCAAGACATGCCGTTGATGCTCATCTATCTGCGGTAAATTCGTCGTAATATTCTGCATTGCAGGCACCACATTAGGCTTAAAGGAAAACACATTCTCAAAATAAGACCGAACAAAATGAACAATCTCCGTGTTATCACTAAGAATATGCCCATCACTAGCCCGAAGACTAAGCATTTGCTGGCTCGCCTTGGTCGTCTTCTCAAACTTAAAGAAATCTTTACAACATGTGTCTGACGACAGTAAACCATTCACTCTCAGCCTGACTAAGGCACCAATACCATTTTCTTGAATTAATTCCTTAAGCAGAGTTTGTTTTTCAAAGAGGAGTTGACACCGTCTTTCATCACTGAGGACCTCAGCACCTTCCTGCAATCGTAGAATTTCTTGTTTCAAGGCATCAATACATAATTGTTTACTTTGAGAGCAATTGGTTTTGTATTGCTGACAGAAAACACGGATCTGCGCTTTAGCATAGTCCCACCACTGACAGAGATTTAGGAAACGATGTTGGAAATACACAACCTTGTCCCAAAAAACCACAAAGGATGATTTAAAGAAAGGATCGCTCAGAAGTGAGGTGTTAAAGGACCAATACAGGGTGCGGCGTTTGAAACGAGGAAAAGAAAAGCACAGTTTTACCAAATAATGATCAGAGAAACCAGAAGGGACAATAGCCGTATATGTCACAAGGTCGATAGCAGAGTTAGGAATATAAAATTTATCAAGACGAGCAAGTGAAAGATGATTTAGTAGAACCCGACACCAGCTAAATTGCTGCAGGTTTGGGTGTTGTTGCCGCCATACATCGTTGAGGTCATGCCGCAAAATTATACTGGAAAGAGGCCTACTTGAAGCTGGATGTGGCTCTGCACTGTTCCTATCTAAAGTTGGGTTTAAAGTACAGTTAAAGTCACCCCCTAAGCACAACAACGTATCAGAAGAGAGGTGTCTCAGGAAATTAAAGGACTGATTAAAAAAAGTTTCTCTATCTGTACTATCGCTTGGAGCATAGACGTTAACAAACATAAATCGTTGCTGATTGTATTCAAGCTCTACAGAGGCTAGATAGCCCTGGTACGATTTCCTTAAAGATGGGGGGGGGGGGGGGGGGTGGAGACAGACAAACGTGAACTGACAAAAAAGCAATACCCGCACTCACAGAGTCTGTATTACTAAAAAACCAAGTACCAATCAGCTGTTGCTGCCAATCAGCCATGCATTCTGCAGTGGCACGAGTTTCTTGCAATAAAAGTACATTAATCTTTTCCCTCCTGGCTAATTGCACAGTTTGGGACCTAGGCAGCTGACTGCGCCCACCATTAATGTTCAAGCTTGCTATGTTCATAGAAACATAGGCGACAACACAGCCATTACAGGTTTCATTCTTTCCTTGCTGTGACAAGGTACCTCTTCAGTCTTTTCAGTGATTGATCAGAAATATGAAGGGCCGCAGCTTGTTGTACAACTTCCTGAGCCCCACTAATGAAGGTGTGAGTATCAACGAAGAAATCGCAGATTTTCACGCGCTTTTTACGGTAAGTTTTTTGTAGGAAATCCACGATTTCAGCAGGAGGGACAGAGCTTCCAGAGACATGCTCCGATGAGAAGTCGGCCTCACCATCACTCAGTGAGGCAATGGAAGAACCTCCATCAGAGTCACAATCGTTGTATTGAGAGTCCATTGCCGAAGCAACGGGCTCATCGACATGACAATCTGAGACTTCAGCACTATCACCCTGCTGACCATGAGCTTGACAAGGCTCAGCTGCCTCAATGGAGGATTCCACAGACAGATCACTAGTTCCAACACACTCACCACTCCCCACAGAGGGAGGGGTGGCACAATCAACACAAGCTTCAGCAGGGGACACACATGGAGGCTCAACCTCACATGGAGGTTTACCCTCAGAACACTGGAGCGACTCAGGTGCTGTCTGGCCAACACATACATTTTCATCATTTATCACATTACCCTCAGAGTATTCTGAAGGCGGGGGAGGTTGAGGAATTTCCTCAACTGGAGGAAACTGCTGAGGAGGAGGTCACGCTCCACCATAACCTTCACTAACCACTTGAGCGAAGGTTGGAGGACCGGCCAAGACCTTATTATCAGGCTCGTTGAGGTCGTTAGAGGGTGGGAGGGTTCTTTTCCTGGTTCTCTGTTTGTCTACAATGGGGTCTGCATCAGCACCACCCATATTGTTTACATCAT